>NW_022885490.1:0-32857 GCF_011952205.1 Bombus bifarius
TTGACGTACAGTATAATGGAGCGAATATTAGAAACGATACTACTAAATCTACAAGCTAAAATGTACAAACAAATTTTCTTCAAACTAAAAAACATACAAAGTATATATTTCTGAAAATAAAAAATATCGGATCAAACACTCTTCGAACATACCTCGAACGCTCATTATTACGTATATTACCAAATCAATACATATAATATAATATATAAACCAAACCAATGAAAGGCGCAGAGACTGGAGAACATGGAGTCCTCGAGCGTGCAGTACGCTTCAGCATCGTTGCGAACACCAACTCCCTCCGCTTGTCCCAATGCCATCTCGTACGGTGAGACTGCAAACAAAAAATATCCATATATACATCAAGATAGTAATGCGATTTCTATTCTTGCAGCACCGACGTAATACACGGTGCTCCGTAATCGCTCGAGATTCCATTTAGTTGTTGAAATCTCTACTCATTTGGTAGATAAAACGTTGCGAGAAATCCTCTTGTCACAGTTAGGTCTTCCAAACCTGATCTCTTGCATTATTCCCGCTACTTCAGCGTTGTAACGTTCCTTTTATTTCTGCCAACTTAGGCACGACATCGTCTAAGCTGCCCACTTCAGGACACGATGGCTCCTCCCGGGGATTCTGTTGAGACGATCCCGGATTCTCCGTGTCCTCACCATTGTAGAGTTCATAATTTGTATAATTTACCTTCTTCTTCAAGCATTGTTTTTTAAATTTCTGCCATTTTGAAGCTGCTGATAATCGCCGGATGCGTAAATCATTTTTAGCTTTGGAAAGAGCGCACGTCAGCATTGCTTCAATCAGTAAATCGCGTCTGCGCATTCGGCGACACTTTGATCTTTTGCGGCGAACTTCGTCAATCCATGTTAGTAACCGTTCTGTTTCTGGCTTGTTGGCGTTTGTTTTTGAAAGTCCCTTCTTTGTCCTCGCCATGCATTCTCAACTATTTCACCCAATTATTGAGTAAGTAAAATGTATACCAACCTGTATCCGGCTCGTGTTTGTTGTAGAACAAAACAGAAGAGATTCACACAACTGCACATAAAGGATTTGAAACCACCGAGCAAAACACCCTCCTCACAGCACAGTCGTAAGATGACTAAGGGAAGTCTACGCTGCGCGTCTGAAGTCCGCTTTCTATACCCCCTCCCCTGTCTTTATGACGAAGTCTTACGCGCGAAAATGGAAACTAGTTCCGTGTAAAATCTTACGTTGGCCTTACATTCTAAGAATTTTTAAAAAATACTTCACTCCAATTAATTTTTAAAGATATGTGCGACAATTTTAGTGCTAAATTTTATATATTTTGTACATTATATTAAAATTCTTGATTTACAGGAAATAATCAATAGCGTATGAAGGTGTACTGCACGTATTATTTGGCACGTACATTAATGTCGATGCAAAAATAATTATTCCAATGATTTTAAGTTACACACATAATAGATAAAGTAGGCTGTAGACTATGAAATTCGTATGAAATAAGCAGAGAATAGTTACTAAATAAATGTATATGTATATGGAACATAAATCTTGTAAAAATAATATATTAAATTACATTCAAATCAAATATATGAACAAGATCTATTGACTTTTAATTATTTTTTTGATGCACTAGTATCAAATAAAATTGCGTCATTACGAATACAAAAACAATAACGTTGATATAAAAATGTCATCCCGAAACACAGTTTGACGTGATACAAGTGTATTATTTTAATTTAAGCAGAAAATATCTAATCATATTTAACAATTTTGAAAAACATACCTCTACTAAACTATCATTATCTTTTCCTATACCATCGGCAGGGCCCTGAACAGCAAGCAGTTCAGCAGTTGTTAAAAAACTAGCCAATTGTTCCCGAACCACATTTACTTCACCCTGATACATAAAATCAACCAATGCAGCCAAATCATCGAAATTTACATTACATTACGAGATAAAAATATGACCTTTTTCATCTTAATGTCTCCCAAAAACGGATTTAGCAGAAAGTATACGACATCTATAACGATCCAATTAGAAACTACCAGAGCATGTGTATTTTAAGCGGATCTTTAAACGTCGATTAAACGCGTTCTCTATCCAATCCTGGCTGAAACATAATTACTCACACTCCCAGTATCCCACCTCTAAGTCATTCCAATCAACGTACCATGTAAACACGATTCCAACGCGTTCCAGGAATAGAATCAACTGTCTGTAGTTGTTTAGCTGTACACTACGAGTATAATTTTTTCGGGTACTCCTCCAGTACAAAACAGACACCCAAACGACAATATTTCAACACAAAAATATTTAAAACAATAGTTATAAAAGCATGATACTTAATACCGCGCTTGACATCAGGTATAAGCAAAAATAAATTTCTTCAAACAAATTTCAAGTTAAATCTTTAGCTTGTGTAATTATATCAAACTTGCTCAATTAACAACGAGCAATTTCCATCGTGTTTTGACAACTGACTCATCGATAATGTTTTTCCTTGGAATTGAAAAAGGAATGTGCATAATTTTGTCCTCCGTCCACACTCAAAATACTATCTACATGCTATAATTAGGGATTCAATTTTATAGTACGTTCCTCATGTAAATTTCGACCAATTGCGGGGAGACGTAATCGCGCGGAGAGACGTCAACGGGGGTCGTAAATCTATTACGATTTATTACGGTAGCTACGATTATAACAATCGACACCACGAATTGATCGATCCCCTGATTTCCGTTGAGATAATTGGGGTGATTGAGTTTGTATAACACTGTGATTCACAGAATTATAAATTATATATTTCCAACACTTAGATTACACTGACGTAGAGAAATAAATAGTTAACAACTTGTCGCACGAAGATGCGATAGATATGTACGCTAGAGCAGGGCTCTTATAATGGATAGGAATGTATTAATGGACTTAGCACTATAATATATTTAGGAGAGAAGATGTATGTTCGACAACACCGAGAACCGACAAAAGATTTGCGTGAAGTATGCGACTCTCGCGCTATGTGTAGACTGCCGCGTTAGGCGTTAGTTTTTAGACTGTCTGTCGCTCTTTTTCTAATACGGAAGAAAAGTTCGGTGTGGGTGTGCCCCTGTGCCTAAAGAACGCGGATTGGTTGTTCCCACTTTCGTTAGGAAAAGTGACGGTAACGAACCGCGGTGTCGATTGGTCATGACCTGCACTACTGCTCGAAGGGATGAGTAGGGAGTCTTCTACCATCGTGGTGGATAGATGACTGTGAGCGTGAGAAAAACCTAGCTCGTTTTATTACAGGGCCATTCGGATTTTCCTAATGGGTGCATACCCGCTTTCTCCGTGTTTTAAGTGCAACTAATAAACCCAAGGACCTCTCTAAAAACCGACTGTGTCTCGAGAATATTTTTAAGCTTTAGAAATTCTTCAAGACAAACGGATTGAAGACACATGGCGAAACAATACAGGGACGTGAAAGTTATGGTGGGTCCTTAGGTTTATTGAGGGTCGAAGTGACGTTACGCAGGTCGGTTGTTGTCCGGTCGCCCGGGCTGGCGTGCAGATGTTTTAGGCGGCGTAACATCCTCCCCCCGTTGAGAGGGCACCGATCAAATTCTGGCTGTGGAGTCAGGTGTGTCGTTGGTGACCTCCTTCGCTCCGTGTGGACGTTCGGCCTCGTCTGGATCTGGGTGGATGGGTAAGGGGACCAGTCTTTTGACACCGCGGTCCAGGATGCTTGTTGCCGTCTGCACGGTAGCGGTCCGGATGATTCCGTCGGCTCCTGGATGGACCTTGATTACGCGGCCCAACGGCCACTGCATAGAGGGTACGTTATCCTCCCTGAGGATTACTACGGTGCCTTCACGAATGTTATGTTTGCCCTTGTCCCATTTGTTGCGGCGGGTTAGCTCATTTAGGTATTCTCGATACCATCTGCTCCAGAAGTGCTGCTTAATCTGGTGAATGCGCTGCCAACTGGATAGCCGGCCTGATGGAACTGTCCTGAAATCACGCTCCCGTAAACTGGTTAGTGTGTCACCGATCAGAAAATGTCCGGGAGTGAGGACAGGAGGATCTTTCGGATCGGATGAGATGGGAGTCAGTGGGCGTGAATTGAGAATGGCTTCAATTTCGATCACAAGGGTGTTGAGGTGCTCAAAGGTCAGGAGCTCCGTGCCGACCACGCGGATGAGATGGCGTTTGAACGCTTTAACCGCGGCTTCCCATAAGCCGCCAAAATGTGGTGAGTTCGGAGGATTAAAACGCCAATGTATTTGTCGGTCGGCGAGAAAATTCTGTACCCTATCCTGGTGGTCGTCGGACTGCAATAGGGTCCGGAGTTCTTGCAGCTCCCGATTAGCCCCGACGAAATTGGTGCCGTTGTCGGTGAGGATCGTTGCGCAGCATCCTCGCCGCGAGATGAAACGGCGCAGCGCGGCCAAGAAGGCGTCGGTGGTTAGGTCGCTGACTAACTCTACGTGGACCGCCTCTGTCGCCAGACAAACGAATATGGCGGCGTACGTCTTGATTTTACGTCGGTTGCGGTCCCTCCTCTCCTTGATGTAGAATGGGCCGCAGTAGTCGATTCCGACGTTCGTGAACGGCCGCGATTCGGTAATACGCGCCTCTGGCAAATCACCCATCAAGTATTCCACTGGTGGAGGGTTGGCTCTGCAGCATCGGACGCACCTTCTGAGAGTGCGCCATACCTGGCTACGGCCGTCGATCGGCCAATAGCGCAGTCTCACCGCGTATAGTGTAGCTTGTGTCCCTGTGTGATGATTGTTCCGGTGCTCTTGCTCTATAATTAGCTCTGCCACCGGGGATTTCGGTAGGATGATCGGGTGATTTTGGCTGAAGGGTATGGCGGAGTTGGTTAGTCGTCCTCCTACCCGGAGTAGCCCATCTTCGTCGAGGAAGGGGTTGAATGGCTGTAGTTTCCCTCCAACATCCTCGCTTCGACTTTTCTGGAGGATCCGAATTTCAGGCGCGAAATGACTGGATTGTAATATTTTTATTAGTCTGTTGTGCGCTGCAGTCAGTTCGTCTGTGGTGAGATGGGCAGATCGGTGTTGCTTATGTCTCCATCGAAGACACCGGGCGACGATTCTTATTAGTCTTGGCCAAGACGAGTAACGATGGAGGAGTGTGTTGTCGCTAATATTCGTCATCAGACAGATCGTCTTCTTTTGCTCGGGAGGTCGACTACCGGTGTCGGGCTCCAGACCGGCCAATAGTTTTCGCTTTGCAGGAGCCACCTTGGCCCGTTTTTCCAAATGGACGGACATAGGAATTCCTTGGGCGTCTGGCCTCGGGAGATGAGATCCGCTGGATTATCGTCGGTAGGCACATGACGCCAGTCGGAGGTACTGGTCTTGGTCTGTATCTCAGCGACTCGATTCGCCACAAATGTTTTCAAGGTGTGCGGCGAAGACCTGATCCAATGGAGTACGATGGTGGAGTCAGTCCAGTATACTATCCGCGATATCTTGGTCGCCAGGGCCTGTCGTATTGACGAAATCAAGAACGTCAAAATAAGTGCCCCGCTTAATTCGAGACGTGGTATGGAGAGCGATTTGAGCGGCGCTACCTTCGACCGCGCCGTGAGGAGTCGAGTCCAAATATTGTTCTTTCGGTCCGTCGTCCGCACGTAGACGCACGCCCCATATGCCCTTTCGCTAGCGTCACAGAATCCGTGTAGCTCAATTTTCGTTGCGGATTCTATGATGGTCTTCCGAGAGAACGTTACCGCATTTAACAACGGCAATTGGGTGTGGTATTTGATCCATTCTGTGTGTACGTCTGTCGGAAGGGATTCGTCCCAATCTACCTTCAATGTCCAGACTTGTTGCAAAATCATTTTTGCTCGAACGATTACCGGCGCGAGCAATCCTAGTGGATCATAGATTTGTGCGATGACTGAACTGATTGATCGCTTTGTAACTCGGGATGTGTCACTGATCGTCTTGACCGAATATAGTATGGCATCGTCGGCTGAATCCCAAAAGACGCCGAGTGTTTTTAACGTGGATGACTCACCGAGATGTAATTTCTGGTTGGTGTCTTCTTCAGGTAACCCTCGCAGCAGATCCCGATCGTTTGATGCCCATGTGCGGATATTTAGACCGGCTAGCTTAAGTAATTTCGTGAGATCATTCCTGACTGATAAGGCTTCGTCCTTCGTATCGGCTCCGGTCAACGCATCGTCGACACAGAAGTCTCGCCGTAGGATCTGCGCTGCTCTCGGAAATCAAGGTCCCTCGTCTTCTGCCAACTGTTTGAGACATCGGATGGCCAGATACGGGGCTGCGGATAGACCGAACGTTACGGTGTTGAGTCGGTATGTTTCGATCTCTCCGTTGTCGGCACGCCACAGAATCTTTTGATATGGACGATCTTCTGGACGTAGGATGAATTGACGGTACATTTTCTCGATGTCGCCGGTAAGGACATATTGAAATGACCGGAATCTCAATAGGATGTTTCTCAGATCTTCTTGTAATTTCGGGCCCGTATGAAGGGCGTCGTTTAGAGACACTCCCGTGGTACTTGATGCTGAGCCGTCGAACACAACCCGGAGCTTGGTGGTGTCGCTCGATTCCTTGATCACGCCGTGATGTGGTAAATAATATCCGTGGTCGGTGGCGTGATCCGTGTTGATCTTCGTCACGTGACCCAAGTCTAAATATTCTTGGATCACAGCACTATACGCGGTTTCATATTGTTTGTCGCGTTGGAATCGACGATGAAGAGAGGCGAGCCTGCTCATTGCAGCGGCCTTCGATGACCCTAGTGAGGAAAGCTTTTCGTTGAATGGTAATGCAACGATGTATCTGCCTTCCTTTTTTCGTCGGACATGGTTTCGGAAATGTTCTTCACATAGTCGTTCAGATTCCGAAAGATGAGTAGTGGCCGGTCCCTCGTCGATCTCCCAAAACCGTGCGAGGTCCTCTTGCAGAGCCGTTGTGGTTGCGCGGAACGTATTTATCGCGGTTTGGGACGTTGGACTCCCCCCGATTACCCAGCCGAACCGTGTTTTTTGTAGACGTAGTTCAGGTTCGCCTGGTTGCGCCAGATTGTCGTGCCCGATGCACAGCGACGCAAATGTTGATCCGGTACTAAGTAAGACATCGATCGGGGCTGGGCAATGGAATTGTGGATCGGCTAATTGAATATTTCTGGGTAATCCCAGACTCGAGGGGTCGATGGGCTCGCTTGGTATGAAAGTCGACATGGCCGGGATAACAAGAAATCTCAATGTTTTCTTATACTTGCCGTCCGTCGACGTGATTGTGGCCGTGGTGTATCGTTTTGCCGTGGTGCTCAAATTGTCGAGGGCTCCGATCTGAATCGCACATCTCCTTTGTTTTATACCGAGGGAATTCGCGAGCTTGTCGGTCATGAAGTTCATGCTCGACCCAGTGTCGAGTAAGGCTCGGGCTCGGGTTGGTTGTGCCTGTTTGTTCAATACCCTGATCTGTGCTGTGGCCAACAGATCATGATGCAGAGGGCTGTGGGGAGATGTGTTTGTTAGTCCGATCCCCCTTGCTGTCGTAGTCTCGGACAGTCAGTTTTGCACCGGTTGGGACTTGGACGAGGAGGTTGGGGTGGTGTTCTTGATCCGGGCTGAGCGTGACTCATACGAGGCATGCTCTTTCGTACCTCTTGGAGCCGAAGATGTATGTTTCCGTGAAGTGTCGGATGTTCATCTCGACTTGTGGAACGACCGCGACTTCGATGATCCAGATGGTGATTGTTCGGTAGAGGCTCGCTTGTGTGATGAACGACTACCCGACGACCGACCGCTCGGTGCGCGACTGCCCGACGACCGACCGCTCGATGAGCGACTGTCCGACGACCGACTGCTCGGCGACCAACCGCTTGCCGATCGACCGCTCGACGATCGACCGCTCGACGACCGTGAGTCTACCTGGGTTTGTTCGCGGTGTAGATAAGTATGGTGTCGGTGACCGCAGATACGACACGAACCCGATGTACACTGTGTCGGCGAATGTCCTCTGCCTGGGCAATTTATACACAACGATGCCTTCTTCACGATCTGAAAACGTTTGGTCGATGATTTGGCCTTGAAGATTTTACAGTGTCTGATATCGTGAGGTCCGTTGCAGGTCGGACACACTACCGTTCTGCTGGTTGTAGCAAGGGTTCGCCCATGCGGTATGCTTGTTCGCTGACTGTGGTGTTTGTGGATTGACCCTTTTGATTCCTTCGCTTTAGAGAGGAATTGAGTCCCGTTCGCCCGTGTTTTGAGAAAGTGTATCAGATGCTGATAGGATGGCACCTGTTGGCGGGGCAGTGTGCGTTGCCATTTACGCAGGCTGGACGAGGGCAATTTCGACGCGATCAATTCGATAATCGCTATATTTGATGTGACGGGCTCTTTTAGGTGTTCGAGCGCCTTTAGATTTACGCTGATGGTTTCCAAAAAATCCTCTAGGGCTTCTGGAGTTTCCTTTTTGATTTCCGGATAGTTGCGCATCAAATTCCAATGGCGCATGCAGATTTGGAGGGGGCAATTGAACTTATCCTTCAGTGTGTCAAGCGCGATGGGATAGTTGGCCTATGTGAGTTCTAATGACTGGATACTCTGTGCGGCCCGTCCAGTTATAGATGAGCGTAGATGCTGGAACTTTTGGACATTCGGCAAACTTTCGTTACGGTCCACTATGGATGAGAACGTGTCGTAGAAATAGGTCCAGTTCTTGAGGGCACCGTCGAATTGGGGCACGCGGACCTCTGGAAAGGTGGTCGGCTCTGGTTTCCGGCATGTCTCGCCTGTTTTGTTGTCGACGGGGTTGTTGCTGACATTTGCTCAAAGAGACCTAGGAACCGCATGTCAATCTCCCGATGCTCTTGCGACAACGAAGCTACACGCGCATCTTCCCCCTCATCTAACCCATCTAACTCTTCTTGAACCGCGAGTATCCTCCTCCAAAGTTCATCGAACGAGCTGCGGCAAGATGTTAGGAAGATTCTGTTTGCCTTCTCAGACGTATTCATCGAGTTCGCGCTTTATGGTTGCAAGTGGACCGGCTAGGGCATAATTTTGTCCTCCGTCCACACTCAAAATACTATCTGCATGCTATAATTAGGGATTCAATTTTATAATACGTTGCCTCACTTTCCATCACTTCTTTCCTACTATCAGTCACTTGAACTGTAATATAAACCAGTCTTTTATTTCCAATACTATTCTGCATACCATTTATCAGGAACAATACATTTTATTTGTTAATCTAATAAGATGCGAAGTTCCTCATTTGTCCTAATATCAATCAATGGATAAGTGAATTGAAATCTGTGAAAATAATGTAATATCGGAAAATAAGGCTAGAAATTTTTTCCCGATTACTTGCAACTTATTAATATTAAATTGAATATACATATATAAATTGGACAGGAAACGATATTTGTTTAACGGAAACTAAATGCAATACTCGTATCTATATCAAATAACTTTACAGTTATTTGACCACTCTCGTCACAACGAATGTAACACACAGACACTCTCTCTCTCTAACAACTCTATCAATTCTCACAACTCTACTCTTCGACGATTCGATACCTCTAACTACTCTACTCTTCGACGACTCAATTAGCTCTGATTCTCGCAACACGCACACTTTTCGACTCGCCTTTCGTAGCGAAACCGTCCTTCTTCTAACGTTGTCTATTGTTTCCCTCATTCCTATGTAAGAACTACCAACTACGTGCCTTTAGTCACGTAGGCACTCTTAAATGTAAACGAACCACAGAAACACGACGTACACGGTTTTTCTATTTTCAACTGATTTCTAATTCGAATTACTTTACGATATTACAATAAGTATCTAGTAATACGACTTCCGAACCGACGTAATTATTGCAATGATTGTTAAATTTCAAAACAATTTCCTATCCATGTTAAACATATTACGTATATGTGCATGTCTAGTATTTCGATTAGTTGTTCTACTTGCGGTAGTTCGCCATTCTGGATCATCTAGACTCAACAAAGATGCATTCAATTTATCCATGCCTTAAAAAGCTCTGTAGCGTCAAAAGAGTTAGAATTTGCTTCAAACCATGTTGTTGTTTTGCTTCGGAATATCAAGAGGTATTGTAAGGAATTATAAGCTCCGGGCAAAACAATGGCGCCGCTACATGTATCCGTAATACAAGATGAATTTTTATCTTATGACCTTCTTCTGACGATTATGACTAAACGAACGTGATCGCAAACGATTCAGTATAAACTGCGACTAAACGTCTGTATAGATATCGTTTCGCGACAAGATCTGTTTTAAATACACTAACGAGTACACATATTGGTAGTCTCATTGTTCGATCCCCTACAGCTCTTATTAAGGAAGATAGAGGCCTGTGACAGTATTCAGCTTGGCCAACTTTGAACAGGGCATATTGATAAGCCAGAGTAACTCACATACAAATTTTTTTTTTTTTTTTTTACGTGGAGAAATCCTCATGGACACTCCGGTGTTGCAGTAATTGGGTAACAGCAGAGTAGTGTCGGACTCTTACCGACTAAAACTCCACGATGACCACTCGACGCGTATGACAGGGATGCTCCAGGATTCTCTTATGAATTAACTTCAGTTGCACCCCCTTCACGCGTTCTCTAGTTCTAGCCAGTCCTAATATCTCCTGAATATTGAATTGGCGTTAGGCGGGGGGCCATTACCCCTAGCGCTGTTTCTCCTTATTCATATTCAGTGGAGGCTTGTCTTGTGTGCTTCGACAACTCGCATACAACATGGTGGTACAAGCTATGAAAACACTTTTCCGGACATGAGAAAACACATTAGCCCAGATAACGTACAAAAGGTATTAGAGCCCACCAAATAAGATTTGCTACAATTTGCTGTAGTTCGTCACAATAAGCCTATGTGTATCGCGCGTCAGACGATTTTCGAATTAGTTGGTGCTTGGATGTTCAAGATACGGAAGCGCAGAGTGATGAGACGTTTATGTACAACTTGATCATGGTGCAACCCATTCATCAGCCAGAAAACTTCATGCACGATTTTCTAAAAAGAAAGACATTTCCCCCCTTCTTTATGCCGTACCAATCCTCTCTCGTCGTTCCTTATCTCATACAGAGACAGGCCAAATACTGTTGCCGATGACGGCCAACAGCCTGGGTACATGTACGGGTCTCTTGCCTGCGACAGAATTTCGTTATGTGTAGTATGCGGGGCAGAAAAGCATTTTTGCCATTAATATGAACTAGAAGATTGCAGAAAAACTGTAAACATTTTCCAAATTTTATTAATTTCACTTCATTTCTTAAAGTCTACAAAACTGTTAATCAACACTAAGCAAATATACAAAATCTTGACGTACAGAATAATGGAGCGAATATTAGAAACGATACTACTAAATCTACAAGCTAAAATGTACTATACAAATTTTCTTCAAACTATAAAACATACAAAGTATATATTTCTGAAAATAAAAAATATCGGATCAAACACACTTCGAACATACCTCGAACGCTCATTATTACGTATATTACCAAATCAATACATATAATATAATATATAAACCAAACCAATGAAAGGCGCAGAGACTGGAGAACATGGGGTCCTCGAGCGTGCAGTACGTTTCAGCATCACTGCAAACACCAACTCCCTCCGCTTGTCCCAATGCCATCTCGTACGGTGAGACTGCAAACAAAAAATATCCATATATACATCAAGATAGTAATGCGATTTCTATTCTTGCAGCACCGAAGTAATACACGGTGCTCCGTAATCGCTCGAGATTCCATTTAGTTGTTGAAATCTCTACGCATTTGGTAGATAAAACGATGCGAGAAATCCTCTTGTCACAGTTAGGTCTTCCAAACCTGATCGCTTGCATTTTTCCCGCTACTTCAGCGTTGTAACGTTACATTTATTTCTGCCAACTTAGACACGACATCGTCTAAACTGCCCACTTCAGGACACGATGGCTCCTCGTGGGGATTCTGTTGAGACGATCCCGGATTTTCCGTGTCCTCACCATTGTAGAGTTCATAATTTGTATAATTTACCTTCTTCTTCCAGCATTGTTTCTTAAATTTCTGCCATTTTGAAGCTGCTGATAATCGCCGGATGCGTAAATCATTTTTAGCTTTGGAAAGAGCGCACGTCAGCATTGCTTCAATCCGTAAATCACGTCTGCGCATTCGGCGACACTTTGATCTTTTGCGGCGAACTTCGTCAATCCAAGTTAGTAGCCGTTCTGTTTCTGGCTTGTTGGCGTTAGTTTTCGAAAGTCCCTTCTTTGTCCTCGCCATGCTTTCTCAACTATTTCACCCAATTATTGAGTAAGTAAAATGTATACCAACCTGTATCCGGCTCGTGTTTGTTGTAGAACAAAACAGAAGAGATTCACACAACTGCACACAAAGGATTTGAAACCACCGAGCAAAACACCCTCCTCACAGCACAGTCGTAAGATGACTAAGGGAAGTCTACGCTGCGCGTCTGAAGTCCGCTTTCTATACCCCCTCCCCTGTCTTTATGACGTAGTCTTACGCGCGAAAATGGAAACTAGTTCCGTGTAAAATCTTACGTTGGCCTTACATTCTAAGAATTTTTGAAAAATACTTCAATCCAATTAATTTTTAAATATATGTGCGACAATTTTAGTGCTAAATTTTATATATTTTGTACATTATATTATAATTCTTGATTTACAGGAAATAATCAATAGCGCATGAAGGTGTACTGCACGTATTATTTGGCACGTACATTAATGTTGATGCAAAAATAATTATTCCAATGATTTTAAGTTACACATATAATAGATAAAGCAGGTTGTAGACTATGAAATTCGTATGAAATAAGCAGAGAATAGTAACTAAATAAATGTATATGCATATGGAACATAAATCTTGTAAAAATAATATATTAAATTACATTCAAATCAAATATATAAACAAGATCTATTGACTTTTAATTATTTTCTTGATGCACTAGTATCAAACAAAATTGCGTCATTACGAATACAAAAACAATAACGTTGATATAAAAATGTCATCCCGAAACACAGTTTGACGTGATACAAGTGTATTATTTTAATTTAAGCAGAAAATATCTAATCATATTTAACAATTTTGAAAAACATACCTCTACTAAACTATCATTATCTTTTCCTATACCATCGGCAAGGCCCTGTACAGCAAGCAGTTCAGCAGTTGTTAAAAAACTAGCCAATTGTTCCCGAACCACATTTACTTCACCCTGATACATAAAATCAAAAAATGCAGCCAAATCATCGAAATATACCTTACATTACGAGATAAAAATATGACCTTTTTCATCTTAATGTCTCCCAAAAACGGATTTAGCAGAAAGTATACGACATCTATAACGATCCAATTAGAAACTACCAGAGCATGTGTACCAAGAGCGAGCACGACCGAGCAGGAGTGTATTGGCGAAGATCAGAGTTGATCGAGACGTCGAAGCATAGAGTCGTTAGAATTGAGTTGGGAGTGTTAGAGTTGCTAGAGAGAGAGAGAGAGAGAGTTCCCAAATAGTTGTCAAGTTATTTGTCGTAAGTACGAGCGTTGCATTTAGTTTTCCTGTTAATCAAACATCGTTTCTCTGTCTAACTAATATCTGTATTTTCAATCCATTATTAATAAATTATAATTAATCGGACAAAATTACACCTTTAATATATTCCGATATTACAAGTGCGACAATTTTAATGCTAAATTTTATATATTTTGTACATTATATTAAGATCCTCCATTTACAGGAAATAATCAATAGCGTATGAAGGTGTACTGCACGTATTATTTGGCACGTACATTAATGTTAATGCAAGAATAATTATTCCAATGATTTTAAGTTACACATATAATAGATAAAGTAGGCTGTTGACGATGAAATTCGTATGAAATAAGTGGAGAATAGTAACTAAATAAATGTATATGTCGGAGACGAAAGGAAAACCGGAGCCTTCCCTTTGCAATTTTGAGGAAGCCTTCTAATGCTTTAGCCTAGATTTTATCATAACTGTAATTAAGCAATTGTCATTTGTAATTGTTTGACATTTGTGAAAGCGAAAGTGGGTTCGAGGTGACAACTGGTCGCCGAACGTAGCCACGGTCACGGGATAAACGTTTTGCCTGACGAAGGTGTGGATCGGTTGTATTGTTCTCCCTAGAAATCACATAGAATTGTACTTTAGAGATGTCGATATAATGGGACACACGTTGTATTAGGAATCAATCTCCAGACAGAAACTGCCGAGTAACGGCGTTTGGATCTTTCTCGATGTTTCCAAAGAGTATACAACAAACTTTTGACAGAAATTGCCTAGCAACAACGATTGGAACCTTCTCGATGTCTCCAGCGAGCATATAACAAACAAATGCAGTCGTATAGCGAAAAAGATTTTCATCAGATATTCATTCGTGTGATCGCCTTGGAAAGTGATACATCGACCAATTTACCGAGTGTCTCAGCAATCGTATTTTTGTGTCTAAAATTATAAAAGTAAAGAGTTATCCCGTTGACCGTGGATTCGTTTGAACCCCGGAAACATTGTTAATAGCGTTAATTAAATTCGTTATTCGTTAAACCTATCAATCGTTAATTTCATTATTCGTTAAATTTATTATTCGTAAGACATATTATTCGTACCTCTTATTGTTCGTTAAACTTATTATACTTTAATCTAATTATTAGTTAAACTTATCGTCTGTTAATCTTATCACTCATTAAACTTAATATTCATAATATTTTGTAAAATCTTGTATATGCGCGTAAATATAATCTCTGTCTCGTAAAACGATGGCTAACTCAAACGAAGAATCGTTACGCGCCTTAAATCTTAATGTTAACCCGACATATATGTATATGGAACATAAATCTTCTAAAAATAATATATTAAATTACATTCAAATCAAATATATGAACAAGATCTATTGACTTTTAATTATTTTTTTGAAGCACTAGTATCAAATAAAATTGCGTCATTACGAATACAAAAACAATAACGTTGATATAAAAATGTCATCCCGAAACACAGTTTAACGTGATACAAGTGTATTATTTTAATTTCAGCAGAAAATATCTAATCATATTTAACAATTTTGAAAAACATACCTCTACTAAACTATCATTATCTTTTCCTGTACAATCGGCAAGGCCCTGGACAGCAAGCAGTTCAACAGTTGTTAAAAAACTAGCCAATTGTTCTCGAACCACATTTACTTCACCCTGATACATAAAATCAACCAATGCAGCCAAATCATCGAATATTACATTACGAGATATTATAACAGGATGCTGACATGGATTTTCGTAAAATAGAATAAGTATCATTTATAAAATATATGTTAACAGTAACAAATTATTAAATTCTTAATTTCACTTTACCTTAAATAAATCTCTAAAATATGTACTACATGCAGATAATAGCAGTTTGTCCGCTCTTATTCCTTTTTCCTTCGCAGCTTAAATTTACATCAACGAGATCTTCTTCTGTTCTCAGCGTATCAAAAGCACAAGTAATATGTTTTAAGTAAATATTCCAGCTAAGAGAAAACTGTTGAATCCGTAAAACAATTATATTAAATTTGCAATTTTCAATCTGAAAAACATTTGACTTCAATGAGTATATTTTGATTTTTACCTGCCAGAAAACTGATGGAACAAAAATTTGTTACAACAATCATGTACTTATGTAATTAAAACAAGACAAAACTTTTATAAATATAAAAATTGTCATGAAAATTTTGATGCAACGCATTTGAACATTTTATGACTCATTGTATCAACACCACATTATTTCTCTTTTTGTGAGTATAATAAAAGCAATAATATTTAAACAATACATACTTGTTTAGATGCCTTTCACAATATGACTTTCCCATAGAGCAGGTGGCTTATTACAAAATTCACGTCATAAATGTAATTTTCTTCAACTTCCTAAAGCAAAAGTTATAAGTGTCCACCCAGGAATACCCAACATTTTGAAACACTTAAATAATACAAATTTCATATTTGGGTATTACATATTTCTAAGAATTTAACACTACCATGCTTACCATGCTTTCATTAGCATGCTTCAAATGACTTTATATTGAAATTATTTGTATGGTATGCCCATTTCCTTATCACCCTTTATTTTTCTTTCTCCTTCTGCGGAAGAGTTAAGACTATTTGTATCCTCCCTATATTTGTCTATTATACATCCTACATACTTTCACAAATAACAAGAAATAGCGAGGACAAATATAGCTTCAATGTATACGGTCATCACAATGAAATGTGAATTACCTTCTGCAGATCTAAAATATTAAACGTGAAACGATGATCTTAATTTGGAATAGATTATAGATACACAATCTGTTCGTTTTTTCCTTTCTTAGCAATGATCTGTTCCATTGTCAAACAAGTATTTCCGTCAGTAGCCGGATGAAATGCAAATTTATATTGTATTATGCTTATCATTATACTGCAAGTACTTTGAATCACTGAAATTGCAGAACCATTTCCTGTTATTGAATGCAAAACATACAGCACGAACACGTTTTCCATTATCAAAAAACGCCATACAAATGTCTCATCCATTGTATTAAAGTGATAAGAGATAGACACAGCACCAAGCCTGCAGCTCATAATACAACAAGTTGCACCAGTTTATCAATTTTCCCCAATTATTTTCAATGTTTACAATAATCATACTTTGTTACGACCGTTCGCGGTGAGACGCGTTCGCTAGGAAAACGCGTCAGCGAGAGGCGTAAATTCTCGCTACGATTATGTTAATCGACGCCGCGAAATAGTCGTTCCCCTGTTTCGGTTAAGATAACTGTTACGACCGTTCGCGGAGAGACGCGGTCGCGAGGAAAACGCGTCAGCGAGAGGCGTAAATTCTCGCTACGATTCGGTGAATCGACGCCGCGAAGTAGTCGTTCCCCTGTTTCGGTTAAGATAACAGAGGTGGTTGATTGAATATGACACAGTAGTAAGTTATATTTCACCGTTTATTCCACAACTTCTAACGAGGATAGTTACACTGGTGCGTGTGTACGAGATGATTGAGTGACTGATCTGCGGGTGTGTCTACCCGCTCGAAGGATGTTGACCGTTCGAAGGATGTAGAATCAGTGGTCTTGGGAAACGATGCTGTCTCGGAGGAAGGCTAAGGATCAGTGTCTAGCGCACGGGACCATCGGATTTGTTCGTGCCGATGTTATTTAGGAGAGCGAGGGATTAGCTTTCGTTTTTAATTGCTCAAACGAAGGGTCTTAACTGCCCTCGAGAGAAAGTGATTAATGGGGGGAAAGTTGCCGCGTGCGTGACAAAAAAACAACTTTCCCTTGTCCTACCGTGGTAGACAATAGTGTTTAGAAACTCCTCGGGACCAGATGTTTGTTTTGTTTCAAGGACCTTTTCTCGTAAATCTATGATTTATGGACGGTGCTTAAGGCTAATGAGGGTACGCCGTGCGGAAGAGCGGACCTCTGGTGTCCGTCTGGCCCGCGGTGTGTGACCTGGGCCAGGCAGAGAGTCGCGCGGCGTAACAATAACAGAGGTGGTATAATGAATGTAACACTGTATTAACAGGTTAACATAGAATAATATATTTTACAATAATATGATGAATATATTACAGAAATTTGACTCGACTTTGCGTTCTCTCTAGATAAATTCGTTTGCTCGTCATATTTGTCGAAGTGTCACGTTTGACTCGTCAGAAGGAACTGATCGCCCTTCGATTATTCCTTTGTCTCATTTGGAAGACGACCCCCACTATGCACGGGTCACGCCACCGCTCGCGCCTATGATCACGTATGCCTCTTCTTGTGTGAAAAACGTAACGGTCAAAAATCGACGTTTCTAGAGCTCGCTGCTTGGCGACAACTATGCTCTTGTCACGGTGGTCATGAGAACGCAACGAAAGGATGGTTATGCTTCACATACCTTGGTCAGCAAAATAATGGCTAAGCAGTAATAGAAACCCTATGTGACCGGCATCCAGCGATAGCCCCCCCACAGGAGCCGGGTCCTTGATATAAAAAAGTACCTCTCGAGTCGTTGTAAGAACATTCTTTTCTGTGCTGTTTGACCATTCTGTATTGTTACTCTGTCAGTGTTCAATAAATTTTCTAATAACAATCAAAATTTAAGTACGAATTTCTCACCTTGCGTGCGGAACGTGAAATTACCCCGAATCGACGTGACACTCTCGTCGATACATTGTATATGATCCGGCGGGCAGATAAGATGGCCTGCCTGCGATGTTGTAGGACCGCGAGCGACGGTTGGAAAATACAGCCTGTGGTGAGCCTCGTGGCGTAACATCCTTCATATAAAATTGTTACCTTTATCCAATGCATACCACCTCTCTCCTCCTCTTTAAAGAAATGACCTTTTTGAACTTAATGTCTCCCAAAAACGTATTTAGCAGAAAGGATACGACATCTATAACGATCCAATTAGAAACTACCAGAGCATGTGTATCTTAAGCGGATCTTTAAACGTGGATTAAACGCGTTCTCTATCCAATCCTGGCTGAAACATAATTACTCGCACCCCCAGTAACCCACCTCTAAGTCATTCCAATCAACGTACCATACGAACACGAATCCAACGCGTTCCAGGAATACAAACAACTGCCTGTAGCTGTTTAGCTGTACACGACGAGTATAATTATTTCGGGTACTCCTCCAGTACAAAACAGACACCCAAACGACAATATTTCAACACAAAAATATTTAAAGCAATAGTTATAAAAGCATGATACTTAGTACCGCGCTTGACATCAGGTATAAGCAAAAATAAATTTCTTCAAACGAATTTCATGTTAAATCTTTAGCTTGTGTAATTATATCAAACTTGCTCAATTAACAACGAGCAATTTCCATCGTGTTTTGACAACTGACTTATCGATGATGTTTTTCCTTGGAATTGAAAAAGAAATGTGCATAATTTTGTCCTCCGTCCGCACTCAAAATACTATCTACATGCTATAATTAGGGATTCAATTTTATAATACGTTGCCTCACTTTCCATCACTGCTTTCCTACTATCAGTCACTTGAACTGTAATATAAACCAGTATTTTATTTCCAATACTATTCTGCATACCATTTATCAGGAACAATACATTTTATTTGTTAATCTAATAAGATGCGAAGTTCCTCATTTGTCCTAATATCAATCAATGGATAAGTGAATTGAAATCTGTGAAAATAATGTAATATCGGAAAATAAGGCTAGAAATTTTTTCCCGATTACTTGCAACTTATTAATATTAAATTGAATATACATATATAAATTGGACAGGAAACGATATTTATTTAACGGAAACTAAATGCAATACTCGTATCTATATCAAATAACTTTACAGTTATTTGACCACTCTCGTCACAACGAATCTAACACACACACACACTCCCTCTCTCTAACAACTCTATCAATTCTCACAACTCTACTCTTCGACGACTCGATACCTCTAACGACTCTACTCTTCGACGACTCAATTAGCTCTGATTCTCGCAACACGCACACATTTCGACTCGCCTTGCGTAGCGAAACCGTCCTTCTTCTACCGTTGTCTATCGTTTCCCTCATACCTATGTAAGAACTACCAACTACGTGCCTTTAGTCACGTAGGCACTCTTAAATGTAAACGAACCACAGAATCACGGCGTACACGGTTTTTCTATTTTCAACTGATTTCTAATTCGAATTACTTTACGATATTACAATAAGTATCTAGTAATACGACTTCCGAACCGACGTAATTATTGCAATGATTGTTAAATTTCAAAACAATTTCCTATCCATGTTAAACATATTACGTATATGTGCATGTCTAGTATTTCGATTAGTTGCTCTACTTGCGGTAGTTCGCCATTCTGGATCATCTAGACTCAACAAAGATGCATTCAATTTATTCATGCCTTAAAAAGCTCTGTAGCGGCACAAGAGTTAGAATTTGCTTCAAACCATGTTGTTGTTTTGCTTCGGAATATCAAGAGGTATTGTAAGGAATTATAAGCTCCGGGCAAAACAATGGCGCCGCTACATGTATCCGTAATACAAGATGAATTTTTATCTTTTGACCTTCTTCTGACGATTATGACTAAACGAACGTGATCGCAAACGATTCAGTATAAACTGTGACTAAACGTCTGTATAGATATCGTTTCGCGACAAGATCTGTTTTAAATACACTAACGAGTACACATATTGGCAGTCTCATTGTTCGATCCCCTACAGCTCTTATTAAGGAAGATACAGGCCTGTGACAGTATTCAGCTTGGCCAACTTTATACAGGGCATATTGATAAGCCAGAGTAACTCACAGACAGAATGCGCTAGAGCAGTAGCAGTTAAAGCGAAACAGGCACTGGAGCAAGAACTGAGTGAGACGCAGGCTTCGTTGCAGGAAGTACTGCGGCAACGTTCCGAAGCAGAAGATCGTGTTAATGTAGCTAGTCGCGAACGAACTGAGCTACTGTCGCAATTGGAAGAAAATAAAGAAGAGTTGGCAGAAGTTTTGAAGAAGTATCGGGCAGCTGTGCAGCAAATGTCGGAGGGACGGAGAATAGTGGCAACACACGTGGTGATTGGTAAAGTGGACCACGTGATGGTGTCCTCGTCGGATTCTTGCGGCCAGCAGGAGGACTTAGCGAACATCACGAGGAGGAAGAATCTGGCTAAACAACAGCAACAGGATGTTGTTGATGATATTTGCGAATTTACTGAGAAGGATAGCGTTGCGGGTGTGAGGGTTGTTTCAAGTTTTCGGATAGAGTCGAAGAGAGTCAATGCAAGGCGAACGAAAAAACAAGGGAAGTCGCACGTGCGGAATCCCTCCAATAATATCGATACGAAGATTCGATATACAGAGGATGTGGATGACGAGGACGACGATGGGATTGTCGAGGACACGATGAACATGAAGACCTTCGAAAAAGAAGAGATCATAGTCTCGGTAGATGGTAAGTTGTTAACGTCTTCCATATACGAACCGAGCCTACGAAAATGTCACGATGCTGCCACGATGATCAAAGCCCCTGACAAGAGTGAAATGGGTAAACAAACAACGGAGAGGAAGATAGAGGAAGAGCGAAAGAGGAGCAGTAGCATCGAGGACGAACAGGCCGCGGTGTTCCAAGAGGAACGAGATCAGTTGCGTGCAGACGCAAAGAGACGGATTGAGGAGATCCAAATCCGAAACAAGCGGGCGTATAACAGGAGACGCAAGAAGGCGACAGCATACAGGACGAGAGATCTAGTGGCAATCGAGAGGATGCAGAAAGGTCCCGGGCTAAAGCTGCATCCGAAGTTTCTTGGACCGTATCGGGTGATAAAAGTCCTGCGAAATGACCGATACATAGTGCAGCGAGAGGGGGAGCACTAAGGGCCACGTACAACTTCCACGGCAGCCGATCACATGAAATGGTGGAATGCTGACTATAGTGATGTAAGTGCGAGCGGCGATGATGAGCACATCTGAGGGCAGATGTGATTGTCAGGAAAGGCCGATTGTAATATCGTAGAATAGCTTTGATTGGAGATCGGCTGAAATTAGAAAACACCGTGTACGTCGTCTTTCGTGGTTTGTTTACATTCAAGAGCGCCTAGTAACAGTGACGCGAGAAAAGATAAGCAGGGTCAAAACAGAAGTACGGTTTCATATTTCAAGGAGTGGCAATCGAGAGGCCAGAGTATGTGAGCCGAAAAGTGTGTGTGTGTGTGTGTGTGTGTATGTGTGTGTGTGTGAGGACGAGAGCAAGAGCGAGCACGACCGAGCAGGAGTGTATTGGCGAAGATCAGAGTTGATCGAGACGTCGAAGCATAGAGTCGTTAGAATTGAGTTGGGAGTGTTAGAGTTGCTAGAGAGAGAGAGAGAGAGTTCCCAAATAGTTGTCAAGTTATTTGTCGTAAGTACGAGCGTTGCATTTAGTTTTCCTGTTAATCAAACATCGTTTCTCTGTCTAACTAATATCTGTATTTTCAATCCATTATTAATAAATTATAATTAATCGGACAAAATTACACCTTTAATATATTCCGATATTACAAGTGCGACAATTTTAATGCTAAATTTTATATATTTTGTACATTATATTAAGATCCTCCATTTACAGGAAATAATCAATAGCGTATGAAGGTGTACTGCACGTATTATTTGGCACGTACATTAATGTTAATGCAAGAATAATTATTCCAATGATTTTAAGTTACACATATAATAGATAAAGTAGGCTGTTGACGATGAAATTCGTATGAAATAAGTGGAGAATAGTAACTAAATAAATGTATATGTCGGAGACGAAAGGAAAACCGGAGCCTTCCCTTTGCAATTTTGAGGAAGCCTTCTAATGCTTTAGCCTAGATTTTATCATAACTGTAATTAAGCAATTGTCATTTGTAATTGTTTGACATTTGTGAAAGCGAAAGTGGGTTCGAGGTGACAACTGGTCGCCGAACGTAGCCACGGTCACGGGATAAACGTTTTGCCTGACGAAGGTGTGGATCGGTTGTATTGTTCTCCCTAGAAATCACATAGAATTGTACTTTAGAGATGTCGATATAATGGGACACACGTTGTATTAGGAATCAATCTCCAGACAGAAACTGCCGAGTAACGGCGTTTGGATCTTTCTCGATGTTTCCAAAGAGTATACAACAAACTTTTGACAGAAATTGCCTAGCAACAACGATTGGAACCTTCTCGATGTCTCCAGCGAGCATATAACAAACAAATGCAGTCGTATAGCGAAAAAGATTTTCAATCAGATATTCATTCGTGTGATCGCCTTGGAAAGTGATTCATCGACCAATTTACCGAGTGTCTCAGCAATCGTATTTTTGTGTCTAAAATTATAAAAGTAAAGAGTTATCCCGTTGACCGTGGATTCGTTTGAACCCCGGAAACATTGTTAATAGCGTTAATTAAATTCATTATTCGTTAAACCTATCAATCGTTAATTTCATTATTCGTTAAATTTATTATTCGTAAGACATATTATTCGTACCTCTTATTGTTCGTTAAACTTATTATACTTTAATCTAATTATTAGTTAAACTTATCGTCTGTTAATCTTATCACTCATTAAACTTAATATTCATAATATTTTGTAAAATCTTGTATATGCGCGTAAATATAATCTCTGTCTCGTAAAACGATGGCTAACTCAAACGAAGAATCGTTACGCGCCTTAAATCTTAATGTTAACCCGACATATATGTATATGGAATATAAATCTTGTAAAAATAATATATTAAATTGCATTCAAATCAAATATATGAACAGACCTATTGACTTTTAATTATTTTTTTGAAGCACCAGTATCAAATAAAATTGCGTCACTACGAATACGAAAACAATAACGTTGATATAAAAATGTCATCCCGAAACACAGTTTAACGTGATACAAGTGTATTATTTTAATTTCAGCAGAAAATATCTAATCATATTTAACAATTTTGAAAAACATACCTCTACTAAACTATCATTATCTTTTCCTGTACAATCGGCAAGGCCCTGGACAGCAAGCAGTGCAACAGTTGTTAAAAAACTAGCCAATTGTTCTCGAACCACATTTACTTCACCCTGATACATAAAATCAACCAATGCAGCCAAATCATCGTATTTTACATTACGAGATATTATAACAGGATGCTGACATGGATTTTCGTAAAATAGAATAAGTATCATTTATAAAATATATGTTAACAGTAACAAATTATTAAATTCTTAATTTCACTTTACCCTAAATAAATCTCTAAAATATGTACTACATGCAGATAATAGCAGTTTGTCTGATCTTATTCCTTTTTCCTTCGCAGCTTAAATTTACATCAACGAGATCTTCTTCTGTTCTCAGCGTATCAAAAGCACAAGTAATATGTTTTAAGTAATTATTCCACCTAAGAGAAAACTGTTGAATCCGTAAAACAATTATATTAAATTTGCAACTTTCAATCTGAAAAACATTTGACTTCAATGAGTATATTTTGATTTTTACCTGCCAGAAAACTGATGGAACAAAAATTTGTTACAACAATCATGTACTTATGTAATTAAAACAAGACAAAACTTTTATAAATATAAAAATTGTCATGAAAATTTTGATGCAACGCATTTGAACATTTTATGACTCATTGTATCAACACCACATTATTTCTCTTTTTGTGAGTATAATAAAAGCAATAATATTTAAACAATACATACTTGTTTAGATGCCTTTCACAATATGACTTTCCCATAGAGCAGGTGGCTTATTACAAAATTCACGTCATAAATGTAATTTTCTTCAACTTCCTAAAGCAAAAGTTATAAGTGTCCACCCAGGAATACCCAACATTTTGAAACACTTAAATAATACAAATTTCATATTTGGGTATTACATATTTCTAAGAATTTAACACTACCATGCTTACCATGCTTTCATTAGCATGCTTCAAATGACTTTATATTGAAATTATTTGTATGGTATGCCCATTTCCTTATCACCCTTTATTTTTCTTTCTCCTTCTGCGGAAGAGTTAAAACTATTTGTATCCTCCCTATATTTGTCTATTATACATCCTACATACTTTCACAAATAACAAAAAATAGCAAGGACAAATATAGCTTCAATGTATACGGTCATCACAATGAAATGTGAATTACCTTCTGCAGATCTAAAATATTAAACGTGAAACGATGATCTTAATTTGGAATAGATTATAGATACACAATCTGTTCGTTTTTTCCTTTCTTAGCAATGATCTGTTCCATTGTCAAACAAGTATTTCCGTCAGTAGCCGGATGAAATGCAAATTTATATTGTATTATGCTTATCATTATACTGCAAGTACTTTGAATCACTGAAATTGCAGAACCATTTCCTGTTATTGAATGCAAAACATACAGCACGAACACGTTTTCCATTATCAAAAAACGCCATACAAATGTCTCATCCATTGTATTAAAGTGATAAGAGATAGACACAGCACCAAGCCTGCAGCTCATAATACAACAAGTTGCACCAGTTTATCAATTTTCCCCAATTATTTTCAATGTTTACAATAATCATCCTTTGTTACGACCGTTCGCGGTGAGACGCGTTCGCTAGGAGAACGCGTCAGCGAGAGGCGTAAATTCTCGCTACGATTATGTTAATCGACGCCGCGAAATAGTCGTTCCCCTGTTTCGGTTAAGATAACAGAGGTGGTTTAATGAATGTAACACTGTATTAACAGGTTAACATAGAATAATATATTTTACAATAATATGATGAATATATTACAGAAATTTGACTCGACTTTGCGTTCTCTCTAGATAAATTCGTTTGCTCGTCATATTTGTCGGCGTGTCACGTTTGACTCGTCAGAAGGAACTGATCGCCCTTCGATTATTCCTTTGTCTCATTTGGAAGACGACCCCCACTATGCACGGGTCACGCCACCGCTCGCGCCTATGATCACGTATGCCTCTTCTTGTGCGAAAAACGTAACGGTCAAAAATCGACGTTTCTAAAGCTCGCTGCTTGGCGACAACTATGCTCTCGTCGATACATTGTATATGATCCGGCGGGCAGATAAGATGGTCTGCCTGCGACGTTGTAGGACCGCGAGCGACGGTTGGAAAATACAGCCTGTGGTGAGCCTCGTGGCGTAACATCCTTCATATAAAATTGTTACCTTTATCCAATGCATACCACCTCTCTCCTCCTCTTTAAAAAAATGACCTTTTTGAACTTAATGTCTCCCAAAAACGTATTTAGCAGAAAGGATACGACATCTATAACGATCCAATTAGAAACTACCAGAGCATGTGTATCTTAAGCGGATCTTTAAACGTCGATTAAACGCGTTCTCAATCCAATCCTGGCTGAAACATAATTACTCACACTCCCAGTATCCCACCTCTAAGTCATTCCAATCAACGTACCATACGAACACGAAACCAACGCGTTCCAGGAATACAAACAACTGCCTCTAGCTGTTTAGCTGTACACGACGAGTATAATTATTTCGGGTACTCCTCCAGTACAAAACAGACATTCAAACGACAATATTTCAACACAAAAATATTTAATGCAATAGTTATAAAAGCATGATACTTAATACCGCGCTTGACATCAGGTATAAGCAAAAATAAATTTCTTCAAACAAATTTCAAGTTAAATCTTTAGCTTGTGTAATTATATCAAACTTGCTCAATTAACAACGAGCAATTTCCATCGTGTTTTGACAACTGACTCATCGATGATGTTTTTCCTTGGAATTGAAAAAGGAATGTGCATAATTTTGTCCTCCGTCCACACTCAAAATACTATCTACATGCTATAATTAGGGATTCAGTTTTATAATACGTTCCTCATGTAAATTTCGACCAATTGCGGGGAGACGTAATCGAGCGGTGAGACGTCAACGGGGGTCGTAAATCCCCGCTACGATTATAACAATCGACACCACGAATTGATCGATCCCCTGATTTCCGTTGAGATAATAGGGGTGATTGAGTTTGTATAACACTGTGATTCACAGAATTATAAATTATATATTTCCAACACTTAGATTACACTGACGTAGAGAAATGAATAGTTAACAACTTGTCGCACGAAGATGCGATAGATATGTACGCTGGAGCATGGCTCTTATAATGGAAAGGAATGTATTAATGGACTTAGCACTATAATATATTTAGGAGAGAAGATGTATGTTCGACAACACCGAGAACCGACAAAAGATTTGCGTGAAGTATGCGACTCTCGCGCTATGTGTAGACTGCCGCGTTAGGCGTTAGTTTTTAGACTGTCTGTCGCTCTTTTTCTAATACGGAAGAAAAGTTCGGTGTGGGTGTGCCCCTGTGCCTAAAGAACGCGGATTCGTTGTTCCCACTTTCGTTAGGAAAAGTGAGGGTAACGTACCGCGGTGTCGATTGGTCATGACCTGCACTACTGCTCGAAGGGATGGGTAGGGAGTCTTCTACCATTGTTACGCCATGCGGCTTACCATAGATCATATTCTTAACTGTCGATCGCGGCACTATAATGTCGCAGACGGATCGTCGCGGCTGCCCGGCAAACAAACATTGTAGTGGCAAGCGCATGGTTCATTAAGCAGGGCGACCTCTAGAAACGTCGATTCGTGGCCGTTATTTTACCTCGCGTAAAAGAATGTGGCGTGATCCGAACGTAGTGAGGGTCGCCTTCCATAAAAAACGGAAAAAATCAAAAGGCGAGCAGAACTCTTCGAGAAGCCGAACCGTCAACACATCTCTTGTATCGCGCATTACTTATCAAGCAAAACGCAGTTACATTTCTTTTTGTTGTTCTCTTTATGTCTTCCTAGTTGATAATTTGTTAAAATAAACGTTAATTTATTTGTGTTAATTCTGTGGAATTCATTGAAGTACCCTTATTAT
Source organism: Bombus bifarius (assembly GCF_011952205.1). Taxonomy (NCBI): domain Eukaryota; kingdom Metazoa; phylum Arthropoda; class Insecta; order Hymenoptera; family Apidae; genus Bombus; species Bombus bifarius. The sequence continues at coordinate 27,394 of NW_022885490.1, forward strand.
CCTAATGGAAATAAGGGAATCGATCAGTTCGTGGCGTCGATTATTTAATCGTAACGGGAACTTACAACTCTCGTTGACCTGATATCTCACCATCGCATCTCTCCGCGAACGATCGAAACATTTTGGTCCTTCGAGCCGGATCACGTGCCAGTGAAGAGTGCACTTACCAGTGACCACACAGTGCCACGTGACTTTATCAAAACCAGCAGCGGGAGCAGGAGCTTCCACTACAGCGAAACCAGTGACGTCAGGCGCGTCATCTTCGAAGAAACACATCCCATTGGCAAGGGAACGCAACCACGCAGCCTTCCGTCGCAGCTGGACAATCATCAACGCAACGAATTTCACAACTTAACAATACAACCGAACGAGTGGCCGTCGGGAAGGAACAAGGCGTTCCTCACCAAACATACACGCGACCTCACGCAGCACGACAGTAAGGTAAGCTCGTTCCTTATTTCGACCATCTCCTATCCTCGGCAACGATGACGATCGAAGACCAACTCATCTCCCTGCGTCGGAGACGAGGCTATTGTAGCGGCCGATTCACATACTTATCGAACCGGCTGGACGAGTACGAGCAATCCGACAGTCAGCAAAACTCCTTATTAACGAATTACGAGAAACAACTGACCGAAGTTGCGAGTCAATTCGAAGCGATCCAACTCGAATTATAAGTATTGGACGAGGAGGAACAAGCACGCGGCTTCGAAATAAGGGATCAGTACGTCGCGGTAGACACAAGGCTACAAAATCTTCTGAGGAACGCGCAAACAGCTTCGCCGTCGACATCCATAAACCCTCCAACCTGTGCATCATCCGCAAGTTTAAATCCGATATCCATTAAATTACCAGATCTTCGGCTCCCTACTTTTGACGGAAGCTTAGAAAAATGGAACACGTTTTATGATACCTTTTCCTCCACAAGCGATAAAAATCCTAGTCTCACTGACATACAAAAATTCCATTACCTGCAGTCCGCCCTGCAAGGAGAAGCAGCCGAGTGTTTAAACGCGTTACCCCTTAGTAATGTAAACTACTGTCAGGCTATAGCCGTTCTCAAGGAGAATTTCGAATGTCCACGATACACAGCTTTCAATCACTGCATGGCAATAATTGATTATCCAAGGATAACCAAAGAATCTCCAACGGAATTAAGGCGTTTAGTGCACACATTTAAACAACACATATATGCATTGAACAAATTAGGAGAATCCTACCCCGATACCAGTGCTATGCTCAACAGCCTCATCCTTTCGAAAATACCACTAAGTATCCAAAAGCAATGGGAAATGACGCTGCCCAATAACGAGGTGCCTCCGTACATTCATTGTCTAAACTTCCTAGAGAGATTAGCACGAAGCTCCAGACCGATCACCAGGGTCAGACAAGCAAGAGAATCACCGGAACAAACTACTCCGGTCCGTCAACGCGCATCACGAGGGCATGCACTTACGGCGACACAGGTTACTCCAACATGCCCCACCTGTCAAGGACCACACCCCATTTGGAGATGTGACACCTTCAAAACCAAATCCCTTCGCGAACGCATTCGGGAGGTCAAAAGAGCATCACTATGCCTCAACTGCCTCGGGAAAGGGCACACAACGAAGCATTGTTTCGCAGGATCATGTCGCGTATGCGGAGAACGACATCATACAATGCTGCATAGGACAAAACGCCATTCAGGGTCTCGTTCTTTCACGTCCAGCCCAAAATCTTCCCCATCAAATAGCACACAACAGACCACAGATCGGAAACACCACGAACAGCCGCGTCTCCAAGTCCACCGCCCAGTGACAAACGAACACACAACCAATGACGCCGACGATCGACGACTCCGTTGATGACCGAACATATCAGACCAATAGCATCCGAATTACTGTTCAATGATCTAGTCATCACAGCGCAGATTAACATTTTGAATGATAAACAGCAACCAATCCGTCGTCGAGCGTTGCTCGACACCGGATCCAGTATGAATTTCATTACCGAGGAATTAGCAAAATCGCTAAAGATAAGGCAAAACAAATGTTCGGTCCCGATCGGAGCTCTAGATACCTTGACAACGACTTCTAAGCGACACATCACGACCACGATCACTTCCACTGACGGTACATACACGCGGACATTAACGTTCCTTGTCATTCCAACCATATCAACCTTCATTCCCAGCGAACCCATCGATCGTTCGACACTTGAGATACCAAAAAATCTCAAATTGGCCGATCCACGATTTCATTTACCAGCTCCGATAGATGTACTACTAAGCTCAGGTTCAACACTCGCGTCGATGTGTGTGGGACAAGTCAACCTCACGCAGCCAGACGAGCCTGGACTGCGTCTGCAAAAGACGCGATTCGGATGGGTAATCGGGGGGAGTCCAACTTCCCAAACCGCGACAAACATATTTCACACATCCACGACGACCTTACAAGCAGACCTCGCGCGGTTTTGGGAAATCGATGAAGGACCCTCAATTAAACATATCTCAGAGGCAGATCGACGATGCGAAGAACACTTCCAAGCCCACACCCGACGCACCAGTGAAGGACGATACATCGTCGCTCTACCTTTCAACGATCAGCTTCAGTCACTTGGATCCTCTAAAACGCTGGCGAGTAAACGACTCGCCTCACTCAATCGCCGATTCCAGCACGACAAACGCTTCGAATCAGAATATCGAACGGTAATACAGGAATACCTGGCGTTGGGACACATGACGAAGGTCAATGACAACCACTCCGACGACAACGGATACTATTTACCCCATCATGGCGTGACCAAAGCATCGAGTCAAACCACCAAACTCCGTGTAGTTTTCGACGGATCGGCACCAAGCACTACCGGAACCTCCCTAAACGATACACTTCACACAGGACCCAAGTTACAGGAAGATTTATTTTGTATATTAATTAGATTCCGCGCTCATCAATACGTACTCACTGGCGACATCGAGAAAATGTATCGGCAATTCCTCGTACGACCAGAGGATCGGAAATATCAAAGGATATTATGGCGCAGCGCGAGTGGAGAAACAGAAACATATGAGCTTGACACTGTAACGTTCGGTTTATCCGCAGCCCCGTATCTAGCTATTCGGTGCCTCAAGCAACTGGCAGAGGACGAAGGACATCGATTTCCACGTGCAGCACAGGTACTGCAGCGGGATTTCTACGTCGACGACGCTCTCACCGGAGCTGAAACGAAGGACGAAGCCCTCACGCTCAGAACAGAACTCACCAATTTACTTCAACTGGCCGGCTTAAACATACGAAAATGGGCGTCAAACGATAATGACTTATTACACGGACTTTCCTTAGAAGAAACAAATCACCAACATTTTTTGGGCGACTCGCAAACCTTGAAGACGCTGGGGGTGTTTTGGAATTCATCCGACGACTCTATTCTTTACTCGGTCGAAGTCAAACCCACGCCCTCCCGAGTCACGAAACGAATCATCAGCTCGGAGATTGCAAAAATTTACGATCCGCTCGGTCTGCTCGCACCGGTGATTGTTCGGGCCAAGATGCTACTTCAACGAATATGGTCGTCGAAAATCGATTGGGATGAATCACTTCCGATCGAGTTACATATAGAGTGGGAAAGGTACTATGCCCAATTACCCTTATTAAACAACGTCAGGTTCCCACGCAAGGCAATAATCGAGTCCGCAATAGAAATTGAACTGCATGGTTTCTGCGATGCCAGCGAAAAGGCTTACGGAGCCTGTGTTTATCTCCGAACCCTTAACACCAACGGCCGTGTTTGGACCCAACTTTTAACCGCAAAATCGAAAGTCGCCCCCCTCAAGTGCCAGACCATTCCTCGGCTCGAGCTGAGCGGAGCACTCCTTCTTACGTCCCTGATGTCGACAGTACAACAAGCCCTATCACACAAAATTACTCGAACTATCTATTGGACCGATTCCACTATCGTCCTCCATTGGCTCAATACATCACCTCACACTCTTAAAACATTCGTCGCTAACAGAGTCTCCGAAATTCAAACAAAAAGCAGCATCCGCGATTGGCGCCACGTTCCTACCGACGACAATCCCGCGGACTTAATATCACGCGGCCAAACACCCGAAGAGTTTCTGCGCCCAACCATCTGGCAGCACGGTCCTGCATGGCTCTACCAGTCGGAAGGCTATTGGCCGACATGGGCGCTAACACCGCAAATTGAACTACCGGAGCAGAAAGGGGCGATTTGTCCGTCCGCAAACCCCGCCGATTACAGTTTGTTGCAAAGGTATTCATCCTGGCCCAAGTTGATACGAATCATAGCTCGTTGCCTCCGTTGGAAACAGAAAAAGAACCGATCGGCACCCCTAACCGTTACCGAATTGCGCATAACGCACAATAAGCTGATAAAATTGTTGCAAAACATCCATCTCTCCGAGGAAATTCGTACACTCCAAAAAGATCGGAACGCGGCGATAAAGGGTAAGCTCACGCGACTCAATCCCTTCATAGACAAGGAAGGAATATTGCGAGTCGGGGGTCGACTCAGTCATTCGTCGATGACCTTCGCCCAGAAACATCCCATAGTATTACCTAAGTCATCCGTTACAACACGCATCATAGAACACGAGCACAAGATCCACATGCACTCCGGAACGCAGGCTACGTTATACGCAGTAAGACAAAGATACTGGCCCGTCGACGGTCGAAGTCAAGTATGGCGGGCGATCAAAGGCTGCGTCCGCTGCTGCCGCGCTCAACCACCGCCGGTAGAATACGTGATGGGTAATCTGCCGGAGGCGCGAGTAACGGAATCTCGCCCATTCACAAACGTCGGCGTCGATTACTGCGGGCCGTTCCACATCAAGGAAAAACGAGATCGTAACCGTCGTCAGATAAAGGTATACGTAGCCATTTTCGTATGCCTAGCAATTAAAGCGGTACACATCGAGCTCGTTGACGATCTCACTAGCGAAGCCTTCATCGCCGCTCTTCGCAGATTTATCGCTCGACGAGGGTATTGCTCCACCATCCATTCTGATAACGGCACCAACTTCAGAGGAGCAAGCAACGAATTACGAGAGCTTCACGATTTATTACAATCGGACGATCACAAAGAAAAAGTAACCGCATTTTTAGCCGACAAACAAATCGAATGGCGCTTCATTCCCCATCATTCACCGCATTTCGGTGGGCTACGGGAAGCAGCGGTGAAGTCATTTAAACGCCACCTCAGGCGTGTAGCCGGCAACGAGTTACTCACCTCTGAACAATTGAATACTCTTATCATAGAAATAGAAGCAGTCCTCGATTCCCGCCCGCCAACTCCTATCTCCACCGATCCAAATGATCTCCTAGTCCTCACTCCCGGACATTTCCTCATTGGCGATTCACTAATGTGCTTACGTGATCGAGATTTCAGAGACATTCCATCGAACCGACTCTCCAGATGGCAGCATATCCAACAGCTTAAACAGCATTTTTGGAACCGCTGGCAT
>NW_022885491.1:0-29774 GCF_011952205.1 Bombus bifarius
CTATCGTCCTCCATTGGCTCAATACATCACCTCACACCCTTAAAACATTCGTCGCTAACAGAGTCTCCGAAATTCAAACAAAAACCAGCATCCGCGATTGGCGCCACGTTCCTACTGACGACAATCCCGCGGACTTAATATCACGCGGCCAAACACCCGAAGAGTTTCTGCGCCCAACCATCTGGCAGCACGGTCCTGCATGGCTCTACCAGTCGGAAGGCTATTGGCCGACATGGGATCTAACACCGCAAATTGAACTACCGGAGCAGAAAGGGGCGATTTGTCTGTCCGCAAACCCCGCCGATTACAGTTTGTTGCAAAGGTATTCATCCTGGCCCAAGTTGATACGAATCATAGCTCGTTGCCTCCGTTGGAAACAGAAAAAGAACCGAGCGGCACCCCTAACCGTTACCGAATTACGCATAACGCACAATAAGCTGATAAAATTGTTGCAAAACATCCATCTCTCCGAGGAAATTCGTACACTCCAAAAAGATCGGAACGCGGCGATAAAGGGTAAGCTCACGCGACTCAATCCATTCATAGACAAGGAAGGAATATTGCGAGTCGGGGGTCGACTCAGTCATTCGTCGATGACCTTCGCCCAGAAACATCCCATAGTATTACCTAAGTCATCCGTTACAACACGCATCATAGAACACGAGCACAAGATCCACATGCACTCCGGAACGCAGGCTACATTATACGCAGTAAGACAAAGATACTGGCCCGTCGACGGTCGAAGTCAAGTATGGCGGGCGATCAAAGGCTGCGTCCGCTGCTGCCGCGCTCAACCACCGCCGGTAGAATACGTGATGGGTAATCTGCCGGAGGCGCGAGTAACGGAATCTCGCCCATTCACAAACGTCGGCGTCGATTACTGCGGGCCGTTCCACATCAAAGAAAAACGAGATCGTAACCGTCGTCAGATAAAGGTATACGTAGCCATTTTCGTATGCCTAGCAATTAAAGCGGTACACATCGAGCTTGTTGACGATCTCACTAGCGAAGCCTTCATCGCCGCTCTTCGCAGATTTATCGCTCGACGAGGGTATTGCTCCACCATCCATTCTGATAACGGCACCAACTTCAGAGGAGCAAGCAACGAATTACGAGAGCTTCATGATTTATTACAATCGGACGATCACAAAGAAAAAGTAACCGCATTTTTAGCCGACAAACAAATCGAATGGCGCTTCATTCCCCCTCATTCACCGCATTTCGGTGGGCTATGGGAAGCAGCGGTGAAGTCATTTAAACGCCACCTCAGGCGTGTAGCCTGCAACGAGTTACTCACCTCTGAACAATTGAATCCTCTTATCATAGAAATAGAAGCAGTCCTCAATTCCCGCCCGCTAACTCCTATCTCCACCGATCCAAATGATCTCCTAGTCCTCACTCCCGGACATTTCCTCATTGGCGATTCACTAATGTGCTTACGTGATCGAGATTTCAGAGACATTCCATCGAACCGACTCTCCAGATGGCAGCATATCCAACAGCTTAAACAGCATTTTTGGAACCGCTGGCATAAGGAGTATTTGAACGAGCTAACCAACCGCAATAAGTGGAGCAAGGGTGGACACGGCATCCAAAAGAGCACAATCATCATCCTCAGAGAGGACAACGTTCCCTCCATGCATTGGCCTCTGGGCCGAGTTATCAAGGTTCATCCAGGCGCCGATGGTGTCATCCGGACAGCTACAGTTCAGACGGCAAAGAGCGTTTTGGATCGGGCCGTCAAAAGGCTTGTCCCACTGCCAATTCAACCCGATTTAGAGAAACCCGAACAACTAGCCACCGAGACGAACTAAGATGGGAACTTCAACCTAACTTGATCGGTACCCTCTCAACGGGGGGAGAATGTTACGCCATGCGGCTTACCATAGATCATATTCTTAACTGTCGTTCGCGGCACTACAATGTCGCAGATGGATCGTCGCGGCTGCCCGGCAAACAAACATTGTAGTGGCAAGCGCATGGTTCATTAAGCAGGGCGACCTCCAGAAACGTCGATTCGTGGCCGTTATTTTACCTCGCGTAAAAGAATGTGGCGTGGTCCGAACGTAGTGGGGGTCGCCTTCCATAAAAAGCGGGAAAAATCGAAAGGCGAGCAGAACTCTTCGAGAAGCCGAACCGTCAACACATCTCTTATATCGCGCATTACTTAACAAGCAAAACGCAGTTACATTTCGTTTTGTTGTTCTCTTTATGTCTTCCTAGTTGATAATTTGTTAAAATAAACGTTAATTTATTTGTGTTAATTCTGTGGAATTCATTGAACTACCCTTATTATCCTAATCGAAATAAGGGAATCGATCAGTTCGTGGCGTCGATTATTTAATCGTAACGGGAACTTACAACTCTCGTTGACGTGATATCTCGCGATCGCGTCTCTCCGCGAACGATCGAAACAACTATCGTGGTGGATAGTGGCACCCATACGTCGAGCTTCTTCTTGAGACCAGCCTTATGCAAATGGTTCCAAACGGTTTTCTGGCTAATCTTCAGTTCCTGGGCAATGGAATAAGTGCTCACATGCCGGTCCGACTCGACGATTTCCATGATTTTATCCACATTTTCGACGATTGGCCTACCAGAGCGTGCCTCATCTTCGACGTCCATATTACCAGAACGGAATCGTTGGAACCACCGCTTTGCTGTTGCATTCGATACTGTACTGGGTCCATAAACAGCACAAATTTTTTTGGCCGCCTGCTCCGCCTTTTCACCTTGGTCGTAGTGGTACTGAAGAATGTATCGAATTTTCTCTTTTTTTATCTCCATTTTCGAACGCTGTAACACACAACTGGCTTCACCGAACACAAAACTGACAAAGAACCTTTTTGATGCGTAATATCACCTTGAAATCGGTGTATACTATGACTCGATGCGATGTGCACATCGTGAGATATGGCTCACTAAAGACATCTAGCGAAAAACGCTCAGAACTTTTTACTTAACCTAATATTTGTCGGTCGGCGAGAAAATTCTGTACCCTATCCTGGTGGTCGTCGGACTGCAATAAGGTCCGGAGTTCTTGCAGCTCCCGGTTAGCCCCGACGAAATTGGTGCCGTTGTCGGTGAGGATCGTTGCGCAGTATCCTCGCCGCGAGATGAAACGGCGTAGCGCGGCCAAGAAGGCGTCGGTGGTTAGGTCGCTGACTAACTCTACGTGGACCGCCTTTGTCGCCAGACAAACGAATATGGCGGCGTACGTCTTGATTTTACGTCGGTTGCGGTCCCTCCTCTCCTTGATGTAGAATGGGCCGCAGTAGTCGATTCCGACGTTCGTGAACGGCCGCGATTCGGTAATACGCGCCTCTGGCAAATCACCCATCAAGTATTCCACTGGTGGAGGGTTGGCTCTGCAGCATCGGACGCACCTTCTGAGAGTGCGCCATACCTGGCTACGACCGTCGATCGGCCAATAGCGCAGTCTCACCGCGTATAGTGTAGCTTGTGTCCCTGTGTGATGATTGTTCCGGTGCTCTTGCTCTATAATTAGCTCTGTCACCGGGGATTTCGGTAGGATGATCGGGTGTTTTGGCTGAAGGGTATGGCGGAGTTGGTTAGTCGTCCTCTTACCCGGAGTAGCCCATCTTCGTCGAGGAAGGGGTTTAATGGCTGTAGTTTCCCTCCAACATCCTCGCTTCGATTTTTCTGGAGGATCCGAATTTCAGGCGCGAAATGACTGGATTGTAATATTTTTATTAGTCTGTTGTGCGCTGCAGTCATTTCGTCTGTGGTGAGATGGGCAGATAGGTGTTGCTTATGTCTCCATCGAAGACACCGGGCGACGATTCTTATTAGTCTTGGCCAAGACGAGTAACGATGGAGGAGTGTGTTGTCGCTAATATTCGTCCTCAGACAGATCGTCTTCTTTTGCTCCGGGAGGTCGACTACCGGTGTCGGGCTCCAGACCGGCCAATAGTTTTCGCTTTGCAGGAGCCACCTTGGATCGTTTTTCCAAATGGACGGACATAGGAATTCCTTGGGCGTCTGGCCTCGGGAGATGAGATCCGCTGGATTATCGTCGGTAGGCACATGACGCCAGTCGGAGGTATTGGTCTTGGTCTGTATCTCAGCGACTCGATTCGCTACAAATGTTTTCAAGGTGTGCGACGAAGACCTGATCCAATGGAGCACGATGGTGGAGTCAGTCCAGTATACTATCCGCGATATCTTGGTCGCCAGGGCCTGTCGTATTGACGAAATCAAGAACGTCAAAATAAGTTAATTCGAGCTTAATTCGAGACGTGGTATGGAAAGCGATTTGAGCGGCGCTACCTTCGACCGCGCCGTGAGGAGTCGAGTCCAAATATTGTTCTTTCGGTCCGTCGTCCGCACATAGACGCACGCCCCATATGCCCTTTCGCTAACGTCACAGAATCCGCGTAGCTCAATTTTCGTTGCGGATTCAATGATGGTCTTCCGAGGGAACCTTACCACATTTAACAACGGCAATTGGGTGTGGTATTTGATCCATTCTGTGTGTACGTCTGTCGGAAGGGATTCGTCCCGATCTACCTTCAATGTCCAGACTTGTTGCAAAATCATTTTTGCTCGAACGATTACCGGCGCGAGCAATCCTAGTGGATCATAGATTTGTGCGATGACTGAACTGATTGATCGCTTTGTGACTCGGGAAGTGTCACTGATCGTCTTGACCGAATAGAGTATGGCATCGTCGGCTGAATCCCAAAAGACGCCGAGTGTTTTTAAAGTGGATGACTCACCGAGATGTAATTTCTGGTTGGTGTCTTCTTCAGGTAGCCCTCGTAGCAGATCCCGATCGTTTGATGCCCATTTGCGGATATTTAGACCGGCTAGCTTAAGTAATTTCGTGAGATCATTCCTGACTGATAAGGCTTCGTCCTTCGTATCGGCTCCGGTCAACGCATCGTCGACATAGAAGTCTCGCCGCAGGATCTGCGCTGCTCTCGGAAATCAAGGTCCCTCGTCTTCTGCCAACTGTTTGAGACATCGGATGGCCAGATACGGGGCTGCGGATAGACCGAACGTTATGGTGTTGAGTCGGTATGTTTCGATCTCTCCGTTGTCGGTACGCCACAGAATCTTTTGATAAGGACGATCTTCTGGACGTAGGATGAATTGACGGTACATTTTCTCGATGTCGCCGGTAAGGACATATTGAAATGACCGGAATCTCAATAGGATGTTTCTCAGGTCTTCTTGTAATTTCGGGTCCGTATGAAGGGCGTCGTTTAGAGACACTCCCGTGGTACTTGATGCTGAGCCGTCGAACACAACCCGGAGCTTGGTGGTGTCGCTCGATTCCTTGATCACGCCGTGATGTGGTAAATAATATCCGTAGCCGGTGGCGTGATCCGTGTTGATCTTCGTCATTGACCCAAGTCTAAATATTCTTGGATCACAGCACTATACGCGGTTTCATATTGTTTGTCGCGTTGGAATCGACGATGAAGAGAGGCGAGCCTGCTCATTGCAGCGGCCTTCGATGACCCTAGTGAGGAAAGCTTTTCGTTGAATGATAATGCAACGATGTATCTGCCTTCCTTGGTTCGTCGGACATGGTTTCGGAAATGTTCTTCACATAGTCGTTCAGATTCCGAAAGATGAGTAGTGGCCGGTCCCTCGTCGATCTCCCAAAACCGTGCGAGGTCCTCTTGCAGAGCCGTTGTGGTTGCGTGGAACGTATTTATCGCGGTTTGGGACGTTGGACTCCCCCCGATTATCCAGCCGAACCGTGTTTTTTGTAGACGCAGTTCAGGTTCGCCTGGTTGCGCCAGATTGACCTGCCCGATGCACAGCGACGCAAATGTTGATCCGGTACTAAGTAAGACATCGATCGGGGCTGGGCAATGGAATTGTGGATCGGCTAATTGAATATTTCTGGGTAATCCCAGACTCGAGGGGTCGATGGGCTCGCTTGGTATGAAAGTCGAAATGGCTGGGATAACAAGAAATCTCAATGTTTTCTTATACTTGCCGTCCGTCGACGTGATTGTGGCCGTGGTGTATCGTTTTGCCGTGGTGCTCAAATTGTCGAGGGCTCCGATCTGGATCGCACATCTCCTTTGTTTTATACCGAGGGAATTCGCGAGCTTGTCGGCCATGAAGTTCATGCTCGTCCCAGTGTCGAGTAAGGCTCGGGCTCGGATTGGTTGTGCCTGTTTGTTCAAAACCTTGATCTGTGCTGTGGCCAACAGATCATGATGCAGAGGGGTGTGGGGAGATGTGTTTGTTAGTCCGATCCCCCTTGCTGTCGTAGTCTCGGACAGTCAGTTTTGCCCCGGTTGGGACTTGGACGAGGAGGTTGGGGTGGTGTTCTTGATCCGGGCTGAGCGTGACTCATACGAGGCATGCTCTTTCGTACCTCTTGGAGCCGAAGATGTATGTTTCCGTGAAGTGTCGGATGTTCGTCTCGACTTGCGGGACGACCGCGACTTCGATGATCCAGATGGTGATTGTTCGGTGGAGGCTCGCTTGTGTGATGAACGACTACCCGACGACCGACCGCTCGGTGCGCGACTGCCCGACGACCGACCGCGCGATGAGCGACTGTCCGACGACCGACTGCTCGGCGACCAACCGCTTGCCGATCGACCGCTCGACGATCGACCGCTCGAAGATCGACCGCTCGACGACCGTGAGTCTACCTGGGTTTGTTCGCGGTGTAGATAAGTATGGTGTCGGTGACCGCAGATACGACACGAACCCGATGTACACTGTGTCGGCGAATGTCCTCTGCCTAGGCAATTTATACACAACGATGCCTTCTTCACAATCTGAAAACGTTTGGTCGATGATTTGGCCTTGAAGATTTTACAGTGTCTGATCTCGTGAGGTCCGTTGCAGGTCGGACGCACCACCGCTCTGCTGGTTGTAGCAAGGGTTTGCCCATGCGGTATGGTTGTTCGCTGACTGTGGTGTTTGTGGATTGACCCTTTTGATTCCTTCGCTTTAGAGAGGAATTGAGTCCCGTTCGCTCGTGTTTTGAGAAAGTGTATCAGATGCTGATAGGATGGCACCTGTTGGCGGGGCAGAGTGCGTTGCCATTTACGCAGGCTGGACGAGGGCGTCAACGCCGTTAGCCGCGCTGGAAACACTCGTTCCCGGCCGATCACGAAAGTTAAGCAGCAGCGGTCACGGAGCGGTCTAGGATGGGTGACCGCTCCGTGAGGCGTTGACGAAGAAGGAAGGAGGCGCACCGAAGCCATTTTTCTGGGACCATCCAAGGAGCACGAGGCAGGCAGAAGCCCCCGGGACACAGGACTACCCTGGGAAAACACCGATGGATCTGATATTTCTTATAGTCGGGTGGCGGCTGGCCGGTGCCCGCGACACTAGCCAGTTCACCGATCCGGTGCGGAAATTTCGGAGAAGTTGGTGGCCCCCACGGAGTCCTGTGAGCATCCCGACGGATCTGATATTCTCTCATAGACGGATGGCAGCTGGCGGTGTCCGCGGCACCTGCCAGTGCGCCGATCCGGTGCGGAGAATTTTCGGAGAAGTTAGTGGGCCCCACGCCTGCCAGGACCACGTCGAACCAGGAAGAGGCGTCAGGGGACGGGGTCCCAGGATGACGCAGCAGGAGCGAGGCGCTGGGGGGCGTGGTTCCCCCCAGCGGTCCAAGAAGAGCAGGACGCCTCCCTTCGACAAAGAAGGAGAGATAGACGCCCGGGGGCAACCGGAGTAATTCGGGAGAGATCCCGGGTGCATCTCGACTCAGGCGTCAGGACAGGCCACCGTGGAGGTTTTAGCCGGTAAGAATCCGGCACTACCCAGCGCCCTCTCCCCGGAGGGGCGCGGGTGCCTATGAAGGTTTCCTCCACGAAAAAAAAAAAAAAAAAAGGCTGGACGAGGGCAATTTCGACGCGATCAATTCGATAATCGCTATATTTGATGTGACGGGCTCTTTTAGGTGTTCGAGCGCCTTTAGATTTACGCTGATGGTTTCCAAAATATCCTCTAGGGCTTCTGGAGTTTCCTTTTTGATTTCCGGATAGTTGCGCATCAAATTCCAATGGCGCATGCAGATTTGGAGGGGGCAATTGAACTTATCTTTCAGTGTGTCAAGCGCGATGGGATAGTTGGCCTCTGTGAGTTCTAATGACTGGATACTCTGTGCGGCCCGTCCAGTTATAGATGAGCGTAGATGCTGGAACTTTTGGATATTCGGCAAACTTTCGTTACGGTCCACTATGGATGAGAACGTGTCGTAGAAATAGGTCCAGTTCTCGAGGGCACCGTCGAATTGGGGCACGCGGACCTCTGGAAAGGTGGTCGGCTCTGGTTTCCGGCATGTCTCGCCTGTTTTTGTTGTCGACGGGGTTGTTGCTGACATTTGCTCAAAGAGACCTAGGAACCGCACGTCAAGCTCCCGATGCTCTTGCGACAACGAAGCTACACGCGCATCGTCCCCCTCATCTAACCCATCTAACTCTTCTTGAACCGCGAGTATCCTCCTCCGAAGTTCATCGAACGAGCTGCGGCAAGATGTTAGGAAGATTCTGTTTGCCTTCCCAGACGCTTCGTATTCATCGAGTTCGCGCTTTATGGTTGCAAGTCGACCGGCTAGGGCATAATTTTGTCCTCCGTCCACACTCAAAATACTATCTACGTGCTATAATTAGGCATTCAATTTTATAATACGTTGCCTCACTTTCCATCACTGCTTTCCTACTATCAATCACTTGAACTGTAATATAAACCAGTCTTTTATTTCCAATACTATTCTGCATACCATTTATCAGGAACAATACATTTTATTTGTTAATCTAACAAGATGCGAAGTTCCTCATTTGTCCTAATATCAATCAATGGATAAATGAATTGAAATCTGTGAAAATAATGTAATATCGGAAAATAAGGATAGAAATTTTTTCCCGATTACTTGCAACTTATTAATATTAAATTGAATATACATATATAAATTGGACAGGAAACGATATTTGTTTAACGGAAACTAAATGCAATACTCGTATCTGTATCAAATAACTTTACAGTTATTTGACCACTCTCGTCACAACGAATCTAACACACAGACACTCTCTCTCTCTAACAACTCTATCAATTCTCACAACTCTACTCTTCGACGATTCGATACCTCTAACTACTCTACTCTTCGACGACTCAATTAGCTCTGATTCTCGCAACACGCACACTTTTCGACTCGCCTTGCGTAGCGAAACCGTCGTTCTTCTAACGTTGTCTATTGCTTCCCTCATACCTATGTAAGAACTACCAACTACGTGCCTCTAGTCACGTAGGCACTCTTAAATGTAAACGAACCACAGAAACACGACGTACACGGTTTTTCTATATTCAACTGATTTCTAATTCGAATTACTTTACGATATTACAATAAGTATCTAGTAACACGACTTCCGAACCGATGTAATTATTGCAATGATTGTTAAATTTCATAACAATTTCCTATCCATGTTAAACATATTACGTATATGTGCATGTCTAGTATTTGGATTAGTTGCTCTACATGCGGTAGTTCGCCATTCTGGATCATCTAGACTCAACAAAGATGCATTCAATTTATCCATGCCTTAAAAAGCTCTGTAGCGTCAAAAGAGTTAGAATTTGCTTCAAATCATGTTGTTGTTTTGCTTCGGAATGTCAAGAGGTATTGTAAGGAATATAAGCTCCGGGCAAAACAATGGCACATTGGTAGTCTCATATTGGTAGTCTCATATTGGTAGTCTCATTATTCGATCCCCTACAGCTCTTATTAAGGAAGATAGAGGCCTGTGACAGTATTCAGCTTGGCCAACTTTGAACAGGGCATATTGATAAGCCAGAGTAACTCACATACAAACTTTTTTTTTTTTTTACGTGGAGAAATCGTCATGGACACTCCGCTGTTGCAGTAATTGCGTAACAGCAGAGTAGTGTCGGACTCTTACCGACTAAAACTCCACGATGACCACCCGACGCGTATGACAGGGATGTTCCAGGATTCTCTTATGAATTAACTTCAGTTGCACCCCCTTCACGCGTTCTCTAGTTCTAGCCAGTCCTAATATTTCCTGAATATTGAATTGGCGTTAGGGGGGGCATTACCCCTGGCGCTGTCTCTCCGTATTGATATTCAGTGGAGGCTTGTCTTGTGTGCTTCGACAACTCGCATACAACCTGGTGGTACAAGCTATGAAAACACTTTTCCGGACATGAGAAAACACATTAGCCCAGATAACGTACAAAAGGTATTAGATCCCACCAAATAAGATTTGCTACAATTTGCTGTAATTCGTCACAATAAGCCTATGAGTATCGCGCGTCAGACGATTTTCGAATTAGTTGATGCTTGGATGTTCAAGATACGGAAGCGCGGAGTGATGAGACGTTTATGTACAACTTGATCACGGTGCAACCCATTCATCAGCCAGAAATCTTCATGCACGATTTTCTAAAAAGAAAGACATTTCCCCCCTTCTTTATGCCGTACCAATCCTCTCTCGTCGTTCCTTATCTCATACACAGACAGGCCAAATAATGTTGTCGATGACGGCCAACAGCCTGGGTACATGTACGGGTCTCTTGCCTGCGACAGAATTTCGTTATGTGTAGTATGCGAGGCAGAAAAGCATTTTTGACATTAATATGAACTAGAAGATTGCAGAAAAACTGTAAACATTTTCCAAATTTTATTAATTTCATTTCATTTCTTAAAGTCTACAAAACTGTTAATCAACATTAAGCAAATATACAAAATCTTGACGTACAGAATAATGGAGCGAATATTAGAAACGATACTACTAAATCTACAAGCTAAAATGTACTATACAAATTTTCTTCAAACTATAAAACATATAAAGTATATATTTCTGAAAATAAAAAATATCGGATCAAACACTCTTCGAACATACTTCGAACGCTCATTATTACGTATATTACCAAGTCAATACATATAATATAATATATAAACCAAACCAATAAAAGGCGCAGAGACTGGAGAACATGGGGTCCTCGAGCGTGCAGTACGCTTCAGCATCGCTGCGAACACCAACTCCCTCCGCTTGTCCCAATGCCATCTCGTACGGTGAGACTGCAAACAAAAAATATCCATATATACATCAAGATAGTAATTCGATTTCTATTCTTGCAGCACCGAAGTAATACACGGTGCTCCTTAATCGCTCGAGATTCCATATAGTTGTTGAAATCTCTACGCATTTGGTAGATAAAACGTTGCGAGAAATCCTCTTGTCACAGTTAGGTCTTTCAAACCTGATCGCTTGCATTTTTCCCGCTACTTCAGCGTTGTAACGTTACTTTTATTTCTGCCAACTTAGACACGAAATCGTCTAAACTGCCCACTTCAGGACACCATGGCTCCTCCCGGGGATTCTGTTGAGACGATCCCGGATTTTCCGTGTCCTCACCATTGTAGAGTTCATAATTTGTATAATTTACCTTCTTCTTCAAGCATTGTTTTTTAAATTTCTGCCATTTTGAAGCTGCTGATAATCGCCGGATGCGTAAATCATTTTTAGCTTTGGAAAGAGCGGACGTCAGCATTGCTTCAATCCGTAAATAGCGTCTGCGCTTTCGGCGACACTTTGATCTTTTGCGGCGAACTTCGTCAATCCAAGTTAGTAACCGTTCTGTTTCTGGCTTGTTGGCGTTTGTTTTTGAAAGCCCCTTCTTTGTCCTCGCCATGCTTTCTCAACTATTTCACCCAATTATTGAGTAAGTAAAATGTATACCAACCTGCATCCGGCTCGTGTTTGTTGTAGAACAAAACAGAAGAGATTCACACAACTGCACACAAAGGATTTGAAACCACCGAGCAAAACACCCTCCTCACAGCACAGTCGTAAGATGACTAAGGGAAGTCTACGCTGCGCGTCTGAAGTCCTCTTTCTATACCCCCTCCCCTGTCTTTATGACGTAGTCTTACGCGCGAAAATGGAAACTAGTTCCGTGTAAAATCTTACGTTGGCCTTACATTCTAAGAATTTTTGAAAAATACTTCAATCCAATTAATTTTTAAATATATGTGCGACAATTTTAGTGCTAAATTTTATATATTTTGTTCATTATATTAAAATTCTTGATTTACAGGAAATAATCAATAGCGTATGAAGGTGTACTGCACGTATTATTTGGCACGTACATTAATGTTGATGCAAAAATAATTATTCCAATGATTTTACGTTACACACAGAATAGATAAAGTAGGCTGTAGACTATGAAATTCGTATGAAATAAGCAGAGAATAGTAACTAAATAAATGTATATGTATATGGAACATAAATCTTGTAAAAATAATATATTAAATTACATTCAAATCAAATATATGAACAAGATCTATTGACTTTTAATTATTTTTTTGAAGCACTAGTATCAAATAAAATTGCGTCATTACTAATACAAAAACAATAACGTTGATATAAAAATGTCATCCCGAAACACAGTTTGACGTGATACAAGTTTATTATTTTAATTTAAGCAGAAAATATCTAATCATATTTAACAATTTTGAAAAACATACCTCTACTAAACTAGCATTATCTTTTCCTATACCATCGGCAAGGCCCTGAACAGCAAGCAGTTCAGCAGTTGTTAAAAATCTAGCCAATTGTACCCGAACCACATTTACTTCACCCTGATACATAAAATCAACCAATGCAGCCAAATCATCGAAATTTACATTACATTACGAGATAAAAATATGACCTTTTTCATCTTAATGTCTCCCAAAAACGGATTTAGCAGAAAGTATACGACATCTATAACGATCCAATTAGAAACTACCAGAGCATGTGTATTTTAAGCGGATCTTTAAACGTCGATTAAACGCGTTCTCTATCCAATCCTGGCTGAAACAGGAGCGAAACCGTAGCGAAACCGTCCTTCTTCTAACGCTGTCTATTGTTTCCCTCATTCCTATGTGAGAACTACCAACTACGTGCCTTTAGTCACGTAGGCACTCTTAAATGTAAACGAACCACAGAAACACGACGTACACGGTTTTTCTATTTTCAACTGATTTCTAATTCGAATTACTTTACGATATTACAATAAGTATCTAGTAATACGACTTCCGAACCGATGTAATTATTGCAATGATTGTTAAATTTCAAAACAATTTCCTATCCATGTTAAACATATTACGTATATGTGCATGTCTAGTATTTCGATCAGTTGCTCTACTTGCGGTAGTTCGCCATTCTGGATCATCTAGACTCAACAAAGATGCATTCAATTTATCCATGCCTTAAAACGCTCTGTAGCCGCACAAGAGTTAGAATTTGCTTCAAACCATGTTGTTGTTTTGCTTCGGAATATCAAGAGGTATTGTAAGGAGTTATAAGCTTCGGGCAAAACAATGGTGCCGCTGCATGTAACCGTAAAACAAGACGAATTTGTATCTTTTGGCCTTCTTCTGACGATAATGAATAAACGAACGTGATCGCAAACGATTCAGTATAAACTGTGACTAAACGTCTGTATAGATATCGTTTCGCGACAAGATCTGTTTCAAATACACTAACGAGTACACATATTGGTAGTCTCATTGTTCGATCCCCTACAGCTCTTATTAAGGAAGATAGAGGACTGTGACAGTATTCAGCTTGGCCAACTTTGAACAGGGCATATTGATAAGCCAGAGTAACTCACATACAAATTTTTTTTTTCTTTTTTTTGCGTGGAGAAATCCTCATGGACACTCCGCTGTTCCAGTAATTGCGTAACAGCACAGTAGTGTCGGACTCTTACCAACTAAAGCTCCACGATGACCACCCGACGCGTATGACAGGGATGCTCCAGGATTCTCTTATGAATTAACTTCAGTTGCACCCACTTCACGCGTTCTCTAGTTCGAGCCGGCTATTGAGTAGGCGTTAGGGGGATGTCGTTGCCCCTAGTGCTGTCACTTCTTCTGGTCGTAGTCCGTTGCGGTGGAGGCGGGGCGGCTCTGGGTCGTCTGACTGCCATCCTTCTCCATCGTCTTATCCTGCAGGGTTGAGAGTTTTTCTTTCTCTCCCTTTCCGCTCGCTCCTTCGCGATCATAACTCGCTCGCAGAAGAGGCGGACGGTCTCGTATTCCTGTGACCCTCTCAACATCGCTTCCACAATCGCTGAGGGGGTCAACGTTTCTCCTACGGCGTGCCGCAGGGTGTAGCGGAGCGGCTCCCACGCCGGACAGATCTCCAGGGTGTGCTGCGCTGTGTCCCTGCCCTCTCCGCAGTGGAGGCAGATGTCTGTCGTATCTCGCCGTTTTCTCTTCAGGAACTCGCCGAACACGCCGTGTCCGGTGAGTACTTGTGTCATCCTGAATGTGAGTGGGAGGCCGTGGCGGCTCCTCCATGCCTCCCAGTTTGGTAGGCCCGCATCCGCGCCTCGGTGTTCGCTTCTCCCGTTGATCAGTTGGGATCGCCACAGGTTCCATGTGTCCTCTTCGACGGTTCCTGTGTCGTTTGAAGCCGCCTGCTCGGTGGGGTCTTCTCCCGGGTGCCATTCTCTCCGGCGGGTGTATCTCTTTTTGAGCGCCAGCGCCCGCAGCTCCCACGGGGGGGACGCGGCTAGGGTGGACGCCGACGCGTGCGACACCGTCCGGTATCCCCTAATGATTCTGATGGCGGTCATTCTGTGCAGTCTTCTCAGGAGCAGAATGCTGCGTCGGCTTGCCATCAGGTCGTCCGCCCATACTGGGGCCCCCACATACATCACTCGTGACCGAACGACGCCCTCGTAAAGTCGGCGCACCGCGTCTCCGGCCCCGCCGATGTTCGGTAGTAGACCGCACAGGGCATTGGCAGCCGCTGACACCTTCGGGATCAGTGAGTCGAAGTGTGGCTCGAACGTCCACTGGCTGTCGAGGGTGAGTCCCAGATACTTCATCTGTGATCCCACCCGGACGGTTTTACCTGCCATGTTTATGCATAGGCCGGGCGGTGGTGTCCCTCGCCTCTTCCTGTCAAAGAACCAGGTGGCCTCCGACTTCGCAGGGGAGACTCTCAGGCCCAGTTCGTTCACGGCACGGGTCGCACAGGCCGTTGCGATTCCGCCAATGCGCAGCGTCTCGTGCCAGCCACGACCCTCGACCAGGATTAGGGTGTCGTCCGCATAGCATACTATGGCCGCGCCTGGGGGTAGCGGGCATCGTAGTACCTCGTCGTACGCAACGTTCCATAGTATGGGGCCCAGCACCGAGCCCTGCGGGACGCCACGCTCAACGGATCGCTTTTCCTCTCCTTCCTTACTGGTGTAACACACCCACCTGTCGTCGAGGTAGGCTCGTATCAATCGGACGAGGTAGCTGGGAACCTCGAAGTGCTCCAGGGCCGTCACAATCCTGTCCCATGGCATGGTGTTGAACGCATTGACGATGTCCAGGGAAACCGCCAGCGCCACGCCTTTCCGGGAGACCATGTCCTCCGCAATCGCTCGTACGCGTCTGACCGCGTCAATCCTCGAGCGCCCCTTCCGGAAGCCGTACTGGCTTTCGTGCAAACCTGGCACTTGGCCCGCTATGTGTCGTTCCAACCGGACGGCGACTACCCTCTCGAGTAGTTTGCCGACCTCGTCCAGTAGGCATATCGGCCGATACGCTGACGGCGAGGTCGTCGGTCGGCCCTCTTTATGGAGCAGGACCAGCCTCGCCGTCCGCCACGCCCGGGGGTAGACTCCCTCCCTCAGGCATCTTGTGAAGAGGTGCCGGAGTCTGGGGGCCCTGACCCCCATCACTTCCCCCCAGATCCGGCCAGGGATTCCGTCCGGGCCCGGTGCCACGTTGCGGGCGGTCATTCTTCTGGTTGCCTCCCATATCTCCTCCTCCGTGACTTCCCAGTCGTCCCTCCATTCCAGCGGTCGTGTCGTTTCCCGTGGCCGTTCCGCCGCTCTGTTTTCTTGTGGGGGAAAGAGCGTTCCGGTGATCCGCGTCAGCAGCGCAGGTTCCATTTCCGCCGTTGTCAGGGGGTCCTTCGCGCGTAGTTTCTGTGTCACCGTCCTGTATGGCCTCCCCCATGGGTCCGACTCGACTGTTTCGACCAGTTCGGACCAGGCACGGTCCTTCGCTTTTTTAATTTCCCTTTGTAGCGAGCGCCGTAGCGCGCGGTACGTCCGGTAGCGCAAGGAGACTTCTTCTTCGTCGCGTCGTCGCCAGCGGCGGGCCCTTAGGTACTGTCTTCGAGCCCGGACACATCTCGTCCTCAGTTCCGCGATGTCGGGGTTCCACCAGTAAACTGCTCTGCTTCCCACCGTGCCCGGTGCGGCTCGTGGCATGGTAGCGTCGCAGATGGCTGTCATGGCTTGGCGGAGGTTCTCGGCCTCCTCTTCCACGTCTGCTTCGGTCGTCGTTGTTGAGGCCTCCCAGCTCCAAGCTGTTGCTATAGCAGCCGCCCGGAGTAGATCTTCATTCCTCTCCTTTATTTTCCATCTAGGTGGTGGGCGCGCGTGTCTCCCCCTCGGCGGGCCGCGCCCGTCGTTTGTCGTCGGCATTCCAGGTCCAGGTGCGTCCACCTCCATGAATATGTAGAGGTGGTCCGACAGCGTCTCGACCCCTTCGGCCACTCTCCAGCCTGAGATCCGCCTGAATGCCTCGGGGGAGGCCCATGTTATGTCAAAAATGGAGCTCCCTCTGCACGTCACGCAGGTACTGGTCGAGCCCCTGTTCACTAACAGAAGTCCAAGTCCCGCGGCCCAGTTTGATAGCATGCGGCCGCTCGCGTTGGTCCTGGCGTTCCCCCATTCCGTGGATTGTGCGTTGAAGTCTCCCAGGACGAGCACTTGTCGGGGGAGTCGTCGCCTGACGCAGTCGCCAACTCCGTCTAGGAATTCTTCGAACGCTGCCCGTCCGCTGTTAGGTGACACGTACACCCCCACCACCATCATCCCTGCCCACTCGACCGCGGCGTACCCGTTGCCGCGTTCCAGCAGGGCTCCGTGGGCGAACGCCCCGGGCGTTGATGTCCAGGTGACGGCAACCATTCCGTCCGTGTCTCCGACCCACGCCGGGGCATCCAGAACTCTGTATGGTTCCGCCACCACCGCTAGGGCGACCGTGCTCTCCCGGATGGTTTGGTGGAGCAGGTCTTGTGCTCGCCTTGACCTTCCCAGGTTAGTCTGGAGGATGCGCATTCTCAGTTCTTTGGTGTTCTTTCCTTGTTTGTGGCTTCCTCCGTGCCTACCTCCTTGTTCGCGCGCTTAGGGTCGCTTTGCGACGGGGAGCCTTTCTCGCTGCCTCTTGCAGCCGTGGATCCGCGGGCGGCTCCTTTCGTTCCTTTCTTCGAGGGGGCGCAGGCCGGTCCCCCCATCCTGTGCACCGACGGTGCTCCAAGCGCCTCGCAGAGCAGGCATTTCGGGCTCGCAGTAGTGCATGCTGTCGCCTGGTGCTCTGGTTCGCCGCATCTGAAGCACAGGTGCCCCTTGTCCTCCTTGGCGGTGCAGGTCTTCCCCGTGTGTCCTATCCCAAGGCACCTGTAGCACTGTAACGGTCTCCGTTCGATGGCTTCGACCTTCGCCGTCGACCAGCCTATGGCGACCTTTCCAGCCTGGGCCAGTTTCCTCACTGCACTGGCAGGGCCTCGTATCCATACGGTGCCAAGTCCGTTCCGGGCGGGGCGGATTTCTCCCAGCCGGATGTCCTCCGGCTTGCAGCCGCTCTCCCTCGCCAGGGTGTTCTGGATTTCCGCCTTGGTGGCCGCTATGTCTATCAGGGACACCCTTGCCTCCGCGGCTCGGAAGGGGGTCGCCACGCGGACCTCGTTCGGGTCCAGAGCCCGCGTCAGCTGTGCTGCGAGCGCTGCGGCCTTCTCCCTTCCCTGGTCCTCAGGGACCTCCAAGATGACACCTCCGGTGATGGTCTTCCGCATCCTCATCGTGTTGATGCCGAGATCGGTCAGGGAGACACTGTCCTTGGCCGCAGCCACCACTTCCGCGTAGGATTGGCTCGATTTGTCCGTCAGGGTGATTGTTACCGCTGACGTTCGCGGTGCTCGCGGGAGGGGCCCCCTGCCTCCCCCTCTTCGTGCGTTCTCCAATCCACTCTCCGGAGTTTTCCTCTGGCTCTCCGCCCCTGTCTCGGGGATCAGCTTCGCCGGCTGCTTCTTCCCTGCCTCCTTCTCCTTTCCTCTTCTTTTCCTTCCGACGGTCTAACATTCGGTGACAGCCGTTCGGCCTACCTTGAGCGCTGGGGCGCTTGGGGCTCAAGGCTCCATCCCTCTCGTGTTCGCGGCAGGGGCGACCTCCTTTCCTTCTCCTTTTTCTGTTCCCTGCAGTTGTTCCTCCAGTCGGTGCAGCAAGGACCTCATCTCCTCTACATGGTGCTCGACTGCAGCGAGACGCGCCCTGTAGCTGCTCTCATCCGCGGTGGGGCGCGAGGCCGGCTCTTTTCGGAGTGCCTCTACCGCCGCCTCCAGTGTTGCTATGCGTCCTTGCGCTATAGCGAGTACGTCGGTGACAGGGTCCGTTCTCCTCACTATCTCTGTCACGCCCGCGGTGATGGTTCTCGCCGCCTCCTTCAGGGTTTTCCCCTGCGTGCCCTGGTGGCTGCGTGGTGCCTCGGCAGCCTTGGCCACCTCGGCGGCCCGGCGAATCAGTTCGGCGCCTATGTCCGCCGTTGTGGCTGTTCTCATTTCTTCAGCCGGGTCCGCGGGGAGTTCGGGGGATTCGTTGGCCTTCTTTCTCTTCGCTCGGGGAGCTTCTCTGGCGGGGGTTTCCTCCTCCTCTGTTGTTTCCTCAGTCCATATTCCCTCCTTGTACAGCGTGAAGCGGGAGGGTCCCTCCTTTGGCGGCATCGCCTTCGTCACGCTCCAGGTGCTAACGTGCGGCGGCTCCGCAGCCAGTTCCGTTTCCCTCCGTCCCCTAGCGTTTTCCTCTACCTCCTCCTCTTTCGCCATGGTTGCGTCCGTTTCCCCGTTGGGCAGGAAATGTCGCTCGGTCAGCACTAGCCACTCTGCCAGTCGCTGTCACTTTCAAGTGGCCCGCGCAACGCGCTTCGGCGCACGCGCCAATATGGCTGCGTCTGGGTAGTTCCTCAGGTAGCCCGTGTAGCGGCGCTGCTGTCATGCGTCCTAATATGGCTACTCCACCGTCCTAACCTCACACTTGGTATGTTTTGCTTTAACTCCTCCTTGTCCAAGCCGGACTACCCGCATCCACACCCGTTTTGCGCTCACAGGCACTAGTCCTCCATTCTGGTTACCTCCCTTGCCCAGGCTCTCCAGTTTACCGGAGATTTCGATTACGCTCACAGCTCCGTCCTCTCTACGTCTGCCTCCCATGTATCCCCACCCCGTGTTGTAATGGATCAGATGATACAGGAGTCATAGACTCGATTTCAATGATAAGTGTATTTAAATTTTCGAATGTAAAGAGCTCGTTACCTGCGACACGCCTGAAATGTCGTTTGAAGGACTTCACTGCAGCTTCCCATAGCCCTCCGAAGTGAGGTGAGTTGGGAGGAATGAAGAGCCATTCGACCCGTCGGTCGGCTAAAAAGGACTGAACCTTTACCTTATGATCGTCGGATTGCAGGAGATTTCGGAGCTCTCGTAATTCATTGTTGGCGCCAACGAAGTTGGTACCGTTGTCGGAGTAAATTGTCACACAGAATCCTCGGCGAGCGATGAATCTTCGCAGAGCAGCAATGAAGGCCTCGCTAGTGAGGTCGCTGACCAGCTCGATGTGGACTGCTTTGACTGCAAGACATATAAAGATTGCTACATATACCTTAGTTTTGCGTCAGTTGCGATCCTTTCGTTCTTTGATGTAAAACGGTCCGCAATAATCTATTCCGACGTTGGTAAACGGTCGAGATTCCGTTATCCGTGCAGCTGGGAGGTCGCCCATTACGTAATCCACTGGAGGTGGATTAGCTCGGCAGCAACGGACGCACTTCTTCAGCGTGCTCCAAACTTGACTACGGCCGTCGATGGGCCAATAAGATCTTCTTAAGGCGTATAAGGTAGCTTGAGTTCCGGAGTGGACATTGATGAGGTGTTCATGCTCGATTATGAGCGCTGTGACTTAGGATTTGGGTAGAATGAGTGGGTGTTTCTGACTGAACGGCATTGATGAGTGACTGAGTCGGCCTCCGACTCGCAACATCCCGTCTTTGTCGAGAAATGGATTGAGTCGTTGCAGCTTCCCCTTCACTGCAGAATTTCGATCTGTTCGGAGAGTGCGGATTTCATCTGAAAAATAACAGAGTTGTAACAGTTTGATCAATTTGTTATGCGCATTGGTTAAATCATGTGTGGTTAGAGGTCTCCCTCGATCCTGTTTTTGTCTCCATCGGAGGCAACGAGTGGTAGTTCTAATCAGCTTGGGCCAAGAAGAAAATCTCTCCAGCAGACTGTGGTCAGCGGGAGTCACGGCCAGACATGTTGCTTTCTTCTGCTCTGATATTTCAGTTAATGGTACTGGGTTCCACGTCGACCAGTATCTTTCTGGTTGTTGGAGCCATTCCGGACCATGTTGCCAAATGGTTGGTCGCAGGAAATCTTCGGGTGATTGGCCTCGAGATATGAGATCTGCAGGGTTATCGGCAGTGGGAATGTGACGCCAATCTGAGGTGTGAGTCTTCTGCTGCATTTCTGTCACACGATTAGCGACAAAGGTTTTCAGCGTATGGGGTGATGTATTGATCCAATGAAGTACGATTGTAGAATCCGTCCAGTAAACAGTCCGAGAAATGTTGCTTGGTAAAGCTTGAAGGACTGTGGTGGCCAATGATGCGAGAAGAAGTGCTCCACTCAGTTCCAGCCTTGGAATGGTTTGTGATTTCAGTGGAGCCACCTTTGATTTTGCAGTGAGGAGTCGTGTCCAGACATGACCATCCGGAGTGATGATGCGAAGGTAAACGCATGCCCCATAAGCCCTTTCGCTAGCGTCACAGAACCCGTGTAATTCATTTCCGCTGCAGCCTTGATTATCGTTTTACGTGGAAACTTCACGTTATTCAATAATGGCAGCTGTGCATAATGTTTGCTCCATTCCGTGTGCACGTCAGCCGGTAGAGATTCGTCCCAATCAATTTTTAAAGTCCAGAGTCGTTGGAGCAGCATCTTAGCTCGAACGATCACTGGTGCCAATAATCCGAGGGGGTCGTAGATCTTGGCGATTTCGGAGCTGATTGTTCTCTTCGTGATTCGAGAGGCGGTGGAATTAATTTTTACGGAATATAGGATCGAATCGCCAAAGGAATTCCAAACCACACCCAGAGTTTTGAAGGTTTGCGATTCGCCTAGTAGCAGCTTGTCGTTTATGTCCTGCTCGGAAAGTCCTCGTAGCAGTTCCCGGTCGTTCGATGCCCATTTTCGAATGTTTAAGCCGGCTAGTTTAAGCAGTTCCGTGAGCTCCGTTCTCCATGATCGTGCCTCGACCTTTCTATCAACTCCAG
Organism: Bombus bifarius; assembly: GCF_011952205.1. NCBI lineage: Eukaryota > Metazoa > Arthropoda > Insecta > Hymenoptera > Apidae > Bombus > Bombus bifarius. The sequence continues at coordinate 21,353 of NW_022885491.1, forward strand.
TGAGAACATCGTCGACGTAGAAGTCTCGCTGTAAGACCGTCGCCGCTCGTGGGTACCGATGTCCCCCGTCGTCCGCCAGTTGTTTGAGGCACCGAATGGCTAGATCAGGGGCCGCTGACAGCCCGAATGTCACTGTATTAAGTTGATAGGTGTCAACTTCTCCATCAGAATTGCGCCACAAAATTTGTTGAAATTTTCGATCCTCTGGACGCACAAGAAATTGTCGATACATCTTTTCGACATCGCCTGTAATGACGTATTGATGAGAACGAAATCTTAGAAGGATGAAGAATAAGTCATCTTGTAGTTTCGGTCCCGTATGAAGTACGTCGTTTAATGAAACTCCGGTGGTGGTTGGTGCAGATCCGTCAAACACAACTCGGAGTTTTGTAGTTTGGCTAGACTCTTTGATCACGCCGTGATGTGGCAGAAAATATCCGTCGTCCGTGCAGTTGTCCGTGGTAATCTTCGTCATGTGTCCTAATTCCACATATTCTTGTATCACGGCGCGATAGTCGGCTTCGAATCGTTTGTCTCGTTGGAATCGACGACAGAGGGAAATGATTCGCTTCATCGCCATTGTCTTAGAGGATCCAAGCGAAGGAGTTGTTTCGTTGAATGGGAGAGCGACCATGTATCGCCCTTCGTTGGTGCGTTGAACGTGATTTCGAAAGTGTTCTTCGCACTGTCGTTCCGCTTCCGAAATGTGTCTAGTGGACGTTCATTCGTCGATTTCCCAAAAACGGGCGAGGTCCGCCTGTAAAGTCGCCGTGGAGGCGTGAAATGCGAGTGCTGATGATTGCGAGGTTGGGCTCTCCCCGATGACCCATCCGAATCGCGTTTTTTGCAGACGCAAGTCGGGCCCGTTTGCTTGACTGATGTCAAGTTGGCCGACACAGAGTGATGCTAGCGTTGGTCCGGAGCTCAACAATATTTCGATCGGCGCAAGCCTGTGGAATCTTGGATCGGCTAGTTGGAGATTCCTCGGTATATGTATTATTGAGCGATCTACGGGTTGATCTGGGACCCAAGGCGATATTGTCGGTATGATTAGGAACGTCAAGGTGCGTTCGTATGTGCCGTCGATGGAGGTGATCGTGGCCGTGATGTAACGTTTCGAGGTTGTCGATAACGTGTTGAGTGTTCCGATTGGGACCTAACATTTCCGTTGGTTAAGTATTAGCGAATCAGCGAGTTTTTCGGTGATAACGTTCATGCTAGAGCCGGTGTCTAGCAGAGCTCTACAACGGAATGGTTGAACTTTATTGTTCAATAGGTTGACCTGCGCTGTGACTAACAAATCGTGCTGCAGTGGTTCACAAGGAAGCGAGATCAATGAGTCCGTTTTCTGTGGTTCGGTCCCTCACAAGGTCGTTTGATGACGTCATTGTTTTCCTTGTCGTCTAGGACTGGACAATATATTTGATCCCGATGCCGTCGTTCGCGATAACCGAGATTCACGTTTCGGAGATGTTCGCGGAGACGATCGGGGAGACGATCGGGGAGACGATCGAGGAGACGTGGATGCGCGTCTCGAACGATGTGACTATCGCGGGGTCGGTTATCGACCGTTGGATGATCGATCGCTCGATGATCGACCGCTCGATGACCGGAAAGTCTACCAGATGCCTATATGACGGCATTTTCTTGTCCGGCAATGTGCGCTGCCATTTGCGAATGATGGCTGAGGGTAGCTTCGACGTGAATAATTTTATAAGAGCGACATTTGAGGTAACTGGTTCACCGAGTTTTTCTAACGCTTGGAGGTTTACCTTAACCGTCTCAAGAAAATCATCTATCGCTTCGGGTGTCCCTTTGGTTATTTTCGGATAATCAAAAATCAAGTCCCAGTAGCGCATGCAGACTTGACGGTGGCAGTCGAATTTTTCCTTCAGAACGTCAATAGCGATCGAATAATTTAACTCGGTGACATCTAACGATTGTATGCTTCGCGCGGCCTTTCCGGTCAAAGAGGATCGTGGGTAGTGGAATTTCTGCACGGGTGTAAGTCGCTCGCTTCGATCGATAGTGGATAAGAAGGAGTCGTAAAATGAATGCCAATTTTCGATGGTACCGTCGAAAGTAGGCAGGTGAATTTCAGGGCAGTTTAATTGATGTCGGCTCGGCGACATTAGATGACTCGCAGCCTTGTGTTTTCGACGACGATGCTGGTGTATCATCCATGAGAGTGTGTATTCGTATTACCAGATTGTAATATGTGTCGGTTACTTCGGAAACGCGCGCGTCGTCTATCTCGTCTAAATCTTCTAATTCCTCTTGTAACAATCGATATTGTTTCCACGTGTCGTCGAGTAGTGTCGTATAGGCCGTTAAATGGGCCTTATTCGGTTGTCTAGATTTTTCGTAATCATCGAGTCGTTTCGATAGAAAGGTAAAACGACCGATTTGAAAGCCTCGTCTCCGATGCAAGGAGGTAACTTTCTCTGTGTTTTCCATTGGTATAGCAGATTGTAAGAAGAATGCAATGAACGAGCTTACCTTGTGGTTGCGAGTTTAAATGTTACTCGTCACCGCGTGTGTCTCGTTTAATGTGTAAGACGTGTTCTTACTGAAGTCAACCCTCTAGTTGTTGGCGTGAGGCTGCGTGGTTGCGTTCTTGCGTTTTCAAGAGGGTTATGCCTCTTCAAAACTGATGGTCCCTGGCGCTACTGACTTCGCTGGAGTGGTAACGCTTCTGCTGCTGTTTGTATTGGATTCACGTGGTACTGTATGGTAGTGGATGTCACTGGCGTGCACTTTTCACTTGCCACTGTATCCGGCTCGAAGGACCAAATGTTACGACCGTTCGCGGAGAGACGCGGTCGCTAGGAAAACGCGTCAGCGAGAGGCGTAAATTCTCGCTACGATTATGTTAATCGACGCCGCGAAATAACACTGTAACACTGTATTAACAGGTTAACATAAAATAATATATTTAACAATAATATGATTATTATATTACAGAAATTTGACTCGACTTTGCGTTCTCTCTAGATAAATTCGTTTGCTCGTCATATTTGTCGACGTGTCACGTTTGACTCGTCAGAAGGAACTGATCGCCCTTCGATTATTCCTTTGTCTCATTTGGAAGACGACCCCCACTATGCGCGGGTCACGCCACCGCTCGCGCTTATGATCACGTATGCCTCTTCTTGTGTGAGAAACGTAACGGTCAAAAATCGACGTTTCTAGAGCTCGCTGCTTGGCGACAACTATGCTCTCGTCGATACATTGTATATGATCCGGCGGGCAGATAAGATGGTCTGCCTGCGACGTTGTAGGACCGCGAGCGACGGTTGGAAAATACAGCCTGTGGTGAGCCTCGTGGCGTAACATCCTTCATATAAAATTGTTACCTTTATCCAATGCATACCACCTCTCTCCTCCTCTTTAAAAAAATGACCTTTTTCATCTTAATGTCTCCCAAAAACGTATTTAGCAGAAAGGATACGACATCTATAACGATCCAATTAGAAACTACCAGAGCATGTGTATCTTAAGCGGATCTTTAAACGTCGATTAAACGCGTTCTCTATCCAATCCTGGCTGAAACATAATTACTCACACCCCCAGTAACCCACCTCTAAGTCATTCCAATCAACGTACCATACGAACACGAATCCAACGCGTTCCAGGAATACAAACAACTGCCTGTAGCTGTTTAGCTGTACACGACGAGTATAATTATTTCGGGTACTCCTTCAGTACAAAACAGACACCCAAACGACAATATTTCAACACAAAAATATTTAAAACAATAGTTATAAAAGCATGATACTTAATACCGCGATTGACATCAGGTATAAGCAAAAATAAATTTCTTCAAACAAATTTCAAGTTAAATCCTTAGCTTGTGTAATTATATAAACTTGCTCAATTAACAACGAGCAATTTCCATCGTGTTTTGACAACTGACTCATCGATGATGTTTTTCCTTGGAATTGAAAAAGGAATGTGCATAATTTTGTCCTCCGTCCACACTCAAAATACTATCTACATGCTATAATTAGGGATTCAATTTTATAATACGTTGCCTCACTTTCCATCACTGCTTTCCTACTATCAGTCACTTGAACTGTAATATAAACCAGTCTTTTATTTCCAATACTATTCTGCATACCATTTATCAAGAACAATACATTTTATTTGTTAATGTAATAAGATGCAAAGTTCCTCATTTGTCCTAATATCAATCAATGGATAAATGAATTGAAATCTGTGAAAATAATGTAATATCGGAAAATAAGGATAGAAATTTTTTCCCGATTACTTGCAACTAATTAATATTAAATTGAATATACATATATAAATTGGACAGGAAACGATATTTATTTAACGGAAACTAAATGCAATACTCGTATCTATATCAAATAACTTTACAGTTATTTGACCACTCTCGTCACAACGAATCTAACACACACTCTCTCTCTCTCTAACAACTCTATCAATTCTCACAACTCTACTCTTCGACGACTCGATACCTCTAACGACTCTACCCTTCGACGACTCAATTAGCTCTGATTCTCGCAACACGCACACTTTTCGACTCGCCTTGCGTAGCGAAACCGTCCTTCTTCTAACGTTGTCTATTGTTTCCCTCATACCTATGTAAGAACTACCAACTACATGCCTTTAGTCACGTAGGCACTCTTAAATGTAAACGAACCACAGAAACACGACGTACACGGTTTTTCTATTTTCAACTGATTTCTAATTCGAATTACTTTACGATATTACAATAAGTATCTAGTAACACGACTTCCGAACCGATGTAATTATTGCAATGATTGTTAAATTTCAAAACAATTTCCTATCCATGTTAAACATATTACGTATATGTGCATGTCTATTATTTCGATTAGTGGCTCTACTTGCGGTAGTTCGCCATTCTGGATCATCTAGACTCGACAAAGATGCATTCAATTTATCCATGCCTTAAAAAGCTCTGTAGCGGCACAAGAGTTAGAATATGCTTCAAACAATGTTGTTGTTTTGCTTCGGAATATCAAGAGGTATTGTAAGGAATTATAAACTCCGGGCAAAACAATGGCGCCGCTACATGTAACCGTAAAACAAGACGAATTTGTATCTTTTGACCTTCTTCTGACTATTATGACTAAACGAACGTGATCGCAAACGATTCAGTATAAACTGTGACTAAACGTCTGCATAGATATCGTTTCGCGACAAGATCTGTTTTCAATACACTAACGAGTACATATATTGGTAGTCTCATTATTCGATCCCGTACAGCTCTTATTAAGGAAGATAGACGCCTGTGACAGTATTCAGCATGGCCAAATTTGAACAGGGCATATTGATAAGCCAGAGTAACTCACATACAAATTTTTTTTTTTTTTTTTTACGTGGAGAAATCCTCATGGACACTCCGCTGTTGCAGTAATTGCGTAACAGCAGAGTAGTGTCGGATTCTTACCGACTAAAACTCCACGATGACCACCCGACGCGTATGACAGGGATGCTCCAGGATTCTCTTATGAATTAACTTCAGTTGCACCCCCTTCACGCGTTCTCTAGTTCTAGCCAGTCCTAATATTTCCTGAATATTGAATTGGCGTTAGGGGGGGCCATTACCCCTAGCGAAGTCTCTCCTTATTGATATTCAGTGGAGGCTTGTCTTGTGTGCTTTGACAACTCGCATACAACCTGGTGGTACAAGCTATGAAAACACTTTTCGGGACATGAGAAGACACATTAGCACAGATAACGTACAAAAGGTATTAGGGCCCACCAAATAAGATTTGCTACAATTTGCTGTAGTTCGTCACAATAAGCCTATGAGTATCGCGTGTCAAACGATTTTCGAATTAGTTGATGCTTGGATGTTCAAGATACGGAAGCGCGGGGTGATGAGACGTTTATGTACAACTTGATCATGGTGCAACCCATTCATCAGCCAGAAAACTTCATGCACGATTTTCTAAAAAGAAAGACATTTCCCCCCTTCTTTATGCCGTACCAATCCTCTCTCGTCGTTCCTTATCTCATACAGAGACAGGCCAACTAATGTTGCCGATGACGGCCAACAGCCTGGGTACATGTACGGGTCTCTTGCCTGCGACAGAATTTCGTTATGTGTAGTATGCGGGGCAGAAAAGCATTTTTGCCATTAATATGAACTAGAAGATTGCAGAAAAACTGTAAACATTTTCCAAATTTTATTAATTTCATTTCATTTCTTAAAGTCTACAAAACTGTTAATCAACATTGAGCAAATATACAAAATCTTGACGTACAGAATAATGGAGCGAATATTAGAAACGATACTACTAAATCTACAAGCTAAAATGTACTATACAAATTTTCTTCAAACTATAAAACATACAAAGTATATATTTCTGAAAATGAAAAATATCGGATCAAACACTCTTCGAACATACTTCGAACGCTCATTATTACGTATATTATCAAATTAATACATACAATATAATATATAAACCAAACCAATGGAAGGCGCAGAGACTGGAGAACATGGGGTCCTCGAGCGTGCAGTACGCTTCAGCATCGCTGCAAACACCAACTCCCTCCGCTTGTCCCAATGCCATCTCGTACGGTGAGACTGCAAACAAAAAATATCCATATATACATCAAGATAGTAATGCGATTTCTATTCTTGCAGCACCGACGTAATATACGGTGCTCCGTAATCGCTCGAGATTCCATTTAGTTGTTGAAATCTCTACGCATTTGGTAGATAAAACGATGCGAGAAATCCTCTTGTCACAGTTAGGTCTTCCAAACCTGATCGCTTGCATTTTTCCCGCTACTTCAGCGTTGTAACGTTACTTTTATTTCTGCCAACTTAGACACGACATCGTCTAAACTGCCCACTTCAGGACACGATGGCTCCTCCCGGGGATTCTGTTGAGACGATCCCGGATTTTCCGTGTCCTCACCATTGTAGAGTTCATAATTTGTATAATTTACCTTCTTCTTCAAGCATTGTTTTTTAAATTTCTGCCACTTTGAAGCTGCTGATAATCGCCGGATGCGTAAATCATTTTTAGCTTTGGAAAGAGCGCACGTCAGTGTCACAGACGAAATTCGAGCAACTGTATATAACAAACCGAAATTCCGAACGCCTTATCGCGTGTGACCGTCCGGTCAGCACCCGTTCTCAGCCGCCTGAGTGGCATTCGATCAATCCAGCCGTTCTCCGAATTTTACACTAAGTATAAACAAAACCTTCTCCCACTCCAACGAATGGAAGAATATAAATGCTCCCTTCAAAATCATCCAGTCAGTCTAATAAAAAAATTCTTAACTAATCCAAGTATCGAAAGTGTATCATCGCGAACCGAAAAAATTGTATAAATTGAGTAAAAAAATAAAAAGTACAATCTCGTTTTCGGAAATTAACAAGTTCCTTATTTTTACCTTAATTTTACACGACATCAGCATTGCTTCAATCCGTAAATCGCGTCTGCGCATTCGTAGACACTATGATCTTTTGCGGCGAACTTCGTCAATCCATGTTAGTAACCGTTCTGTTTCTGGCTTGTTGGCGTTTGTTTTTGAAAGTCCCTTCTTTGTCCTCGCCATGCTTTCTCAACTATTTCACCCAATTATTGAGTAAGTAAAATGTATACCAACCTGTATCCGGCTCGTGTTTGTTGTAGAACAAAACAGAAGAGATTCACACAACTGCACACAAAGGATTTGAAACCACCGAACAAAACACCCTCCTCACAGCACAGTCGTAAGATGACTAAGGGAAGTCTACGCTGCGCGTCTGAAGTCCGCTTTCTATACCCCCTCCCCTGTCTTTATGACGTAGTCTTACGCGCGAAAATGGAAACTAGTTCAGTGTAAAATCTTACGTTGGCCTTACATTCTAAGAATTTTTGAAAAATACTTCACTCCAATTAATTTTTAAATATATGTGCGACAATTTTAGTGCTAAATTTTATATATTTTGTTCATTATATTAAAATTCTTGATTTACAGGAAATAATCAATAGCGTATGAAGGTGTACTGCACGTATTATTTGGCACTTACATTAATGTTGATGCAAAAATAATTATTCCAATGATTTTAAGTTACACACATAATAGATAAAGTAGGCTGTAGACTATGAAATTCGTATGAAATAAGCAGAGAAGAGTAACTAAATAAATGTATATGTATATGGAACATAAATCTTGTAAAAATAATATATTAAATTACATTCAAATCAAATATATGAAGAAGATCTATTGACTTTTAATTATTTTTTTGAAGCACTAGTATCAAATAAAATTGCGTCATTACGAATACAAAAACAATAACGTTGATATAAAAATGTCATCCCGAAACACAGTTTGACGTGATACAAGTGTATTATTTTAATTTAAGCAGAAAATATCTAATCATATTTAACAATTTTGAAAAACATACCTCTACTAAACTATCATTATCTTT
>NW_022885492.1:0-38790 GCF_011952205.1 Bombus bifarius
TTTTCAGCGTATGGGGTGATGTATTGATCCAATGAAGTACGATTGTAGAATCCGTCCAGTAAACAGTCCGAGAAATGTTGCTTGGTAAAGCTTGAAGGACTGTGGTGGCCAATGATGCGAGAAGAAGTGCTCCACTCAGTTCCAGCCTTGGAATGGTTTGTGATTTCAGTGGAGCCACCTTTGATTTTGCAGTGAGGAGTCGTGTCCAGACATGACCATCCGGAGTGATGATGCGAAGGTAAACGCATGCCCCATAAGCCCTTTCGCTAGCGTCACAGAACCCGTGTAATTCATTTCCGCTGCAGCCTTGATTATCGTTTTACGTGGAAACTTCACGTTATTCAATAATGGCAGCTGTGCATAATGTTTGCTCCATTCCGTGTGCACGTCAGCCGGTAGAGATTCGTCCCAATCAATTTTTAAAGTCCAGAGTCGTTGGAGCAGCATCTTAGCTCGAACGATCATAATCCGAGGGGGTCGTAGATCTTGGCGATTTCGGAGCTGATTGTTCTCTTCGTGATTCGAGAGGCGGTGGAATTAATTTTTACGGAATATAGGATCGAATCGTCAAAGGAATTCCAAACCACACCCAGAGTTTTGAAGGTTTGCGATTCGCCTAGTAGCAGCTTGTCGTTTATGTCCTGCTCGGAAAGTCCTCGTAGCAGTTCCCGGTCGTTCGATGCCCATTTTCGAATGTTTAAGCCGGCTAGTTTAAGCAGTTCCGTGAGCTCCGTTCTCCATGATCGTGCCTCGACCTTTCTATCAATTCCAGTGAGAACATCGTCGACGTAGAAGTCTCGCTGTAAGACCGTCGCCGCTCGTGGGTACCGTCCGCCAGTTGTTTGAGGCACCGAATGGCTAGATCAGGGGCCGCTGACAGCCCGAATGTCACTGTATTAAGTTGATAGGTGTCAACTTCTCCATCAGAATTGCGCCACAAAATTTGTTGAAATTTTCGATCCTCTGGACGCACAAGAAATTGTCGATACATCTTTTCGACATCGCCTGTAATGACGTATTGATGAGAACGAAATCTTAGAAGGATGAAGAATAAGTCATCTTGTAGTTTCGGTCCCGTATGAAGTACGTCGTTTAATGAAACTCCGGTGGTGGTTGGTGCAGATCCGTCAAACACAACTCGGAGTTTTGTAGTTTGGCTAGACTCTTTGATCACGCCGTGATGTGGCAGAAAATATCCGTCGTCCGTGCAGTTGTCCGTGGTAATCTTCGTCATGTGTCCTAATTCCACATATTCTTGTATCACGGCGCGATAGTCGGCTTCGAATCGTTTGTCTCGTTGGAATCGACGACAGAGGGAAATGATTCGCTTCATCGCCATTGTCTTAGAGGATCCAAGCGAAGGAGTTGTTTCGTTGAATGGGAGAGCGACCATGTATCGCCCTTCGTTGGTGCGTTGAACGTGATTTCGAAAGTGTTCTTCGCACTGTCGTTCCGCTTCCGAAATGTGTCTAGTGGACGTTCATTCGTCGATTTCCCAAAAACGGGCGAGGTCCGCCTGTAAAGTCGCCGTGGAGGCGTGAAATGCGAGTGCTGATGATTGCGAGGTTGGGCTCTCCCCGATGACCCATCCGAATCGCGTTTTTTGCAGACGCAAGTCGGGCCCGTTTGCTTGACTGATGTCAAGTTGGCCGACACAGAGTGATGCTAGCGTTGGTCCGGAGCTCAACAATATTTCGATCGGCGCAAGCCTGTGGAATCTTGGATCGGCTAGTTGGAGATTCCTCGGTATATGTATTATTGAGCGATCTACGGGTTGATCTGGGACCCAAGGCGATATTGTCGGTATGATTAGGAACGTCAAGGTGCGTTCGTATGTGCCGTCGATGGAGGTGATCGTGGCCGTGATGTAACGTTTCGAGGTTGTCGATAACGTGTTGAGTGTTCCGATTGGGACCTAACATTTCCGTTGGTTAAGTATTAGCGAATCAGCGAGTTTTTCGGTGATAACGTTCATGCTAGAGCCGGTGTCTAGCAGAGCTCTACAACGGAATGGTTGAACTTTATTGTTCAATAGGTTGACCTGCGCTGTGACTAACAAATCGTGCTGCAGTGGTTCACAAGGAAGCGAGATCAATGAGTCCGTTTTCTGTGGTTCGGTCCCTCACAAGGTCGTTTGATGACGTCATTGTTTTCCTTGTCGTCTAGGACTGGACAATATATTTGATCCCGATGCCGTCGTTCGCGATAACCGAGATTCACGTTTCGGAGATGTTCGCGGAGACGATCGGGGAGACGATCGGGGAGACGATCGAGGAGACGTGGATGCGCGTCTCGAACGATGTGACTATCGCGGGGTCGGTTATCGACCGTTGGATGATCGATCGCTCGATGATCGACCGCTCGATGACCGGAAAGTCTACCAGATGCCTATATGACGGCATTTTCTTGTCCGGCAATGTGCGCTGCCATTTGCGAATGATGGCTGAGGGTAGCTTCGACGTGAATAATTTTATAAGAGCGACATTTGAGGTAACTGGTTCACCGAGTTTTTCTAACGCTTGGAGGTTTACCTTAACCGTCTCAAGAAAATCATCTATCGCTTCGGGTGTCCCTTTGGTTATTTTCGGATAATCAAAAATCAAGTCCCAGTAGCGCATGCAGACTTGACGGTGGCAGTCGAATTTTTCCTTCAGAACGTCAATAGCGATCGAATAATTTAACTCGGTGACATCTAACGATTGTATGCTTCGCGCGGCCTTTCCGGTCAAAGAGGATCGTGGGTAGTGGAATTTCTGCACGGGTGTAAGTCGCTCGCTTCGATCGATAGTGGATAAGAAGGAGTCGTAAAATGAATGCCAATTTTCGATGGTACCGTCGAAAGTAGGCAGGTGAATTTCAGGGCAGTTTAATTGATGTCGGCTCGGCGACATTAGATGACTCGCAGCCTTGTGTTTTCGACGACGATGCTGGTGTATCATCCATGAGAGTGTGTATTCGTATTACCAGATTGTAATATGTGTCGGTTACTTCGGAAACGCGCGCGTCGTCTATCTCGTCTAAATCTTCTAATTCCTCTTGTAACAATCGATATTGTTTCCACGTGTCGTCGAGTAGTGTCGTATAGGCCGTTAAATGGGCCTTATTCGGTTGTCTAGATTTTTCGTAATCATCGAGTCGTTTCGATAGAAAGGTAAATCGACCGATTTGAAAGCCTCGTCTCCGATGCAAGGAGGTAACTTTCTCTGTGTTTTCCATTGGTATAGCAGATTGTAAGAAGAATGCAATGAACGAGCTTACCTTGTGGTTGCGAGTTTAAATGTTACTCGTCACCGCGTGTGTCTCGTTTAATGTGTAAGACGTGTTCTTACTGAAGTCAACCCTCTAGTTGTTGGCGTGAGGCTGCGTCGTTGCGTTCTTGCGTTTTCAAGAGGGTTATGCCTCTTCAAAACTGATGGTCCCTGGCGCTACTGACTTCGCTGGAGTGGTAACGCTTCTGCTGCTGTTTGTATTGGATTCACGTGGTACTGTATGGTAGTGGATGTCACTGGCGTGCACTTTTCACTTGCCACTGTATCCGGCTCGAAGGACCAAATGTTACGACCGTTCGCGGAGAGACGCGGTCGCTAGGAAAACGCGTCAGCGAGAGGCGTAAATTCTCGCTACGATTATGTTAATCGACGCCGCGAAATAACACTGTAACACTGTATTAACAGGTTAACATAAAATAATATATTTAACAATAATATGATTATTATATTACAGAAATTTGACTCGACTTTGCGTTCTCTCTAGATAAATTCGTTTGCTCGTCATATTTGTCGACGTGTCACGTTTGACTCGTCAGAAGGAACTGATCGCCCTTCGATTATTCCTTTGTCTCATTTGGAAGACGACCCCCACTATGCGCGGGTCACGCCACCGCTCGCGCTTATGATCACGTATGCCTCTTCTTGTGTGAGAAACGTAACGGTCAAAAATCGACGTTTCTAGAGCTCGCTGCTTGGCGACAACTATGCTCTCGTCGATACATTGTATATGATCCGGCGGGCAGATAAGATGGTCTGCCTGCGACGTTGTAGGACCGCGAGCGACGGTTGGAAAATACAGCCTGTGGTGAGCCTCGTGGCGTAACATCCTTCATATAAAATTGTTACCTTTATCCAATGCATACCACCTCTCTCCTCCTCTTTAAAAAAATGACCTTTTTCATCTTAATGTCTCCCAAAAACGTATTTAGCAGAAAGGATACGACATCTATAACGATCCAATTAGAAACTACCAGAGCATGTGTATCTTAAGCGGATCTTTAAACGTCGATTAAACGCGTTCTCTATCCAATCCTGGCTGAAACATAATTACTCACACCCCCAGTAACCCACCTCTAAGTCATTCCAATCAACGTACCATACGAACACGAATCCAACGCGTTCCAGGAATACAAACAACTGCCTGTAGCTGTTTAGCTGTACACGACGAGTATAATTATTTCGGGTACTCCTTCAGTACAAAACAGACACCCAAACGACAATATTTCAACACAAAAATATTTAAAACAATAGTTATAAAAGCATGATACTTAATACCGCGATTGACATCAGGTATAAGCAAAAATAAATTTCTTCAAACAAATTTCAAGTTAAATCCTTAGCTTGTGTAATTATATAAACTTGCTCAATTAACAACGAGCAATTTCCATCGTGTTTTGACAACTGACTCATCGATGATGTTTTTCCTTGGAATTGAAAAAGGAATGTGCATAATTTTGTCCTCCGTCCACACTCAAAATACTATCTACATGCTATAATTAGGGATTCAATTTTATAATACGTTGCCTCACTTTCCATCACTGCTTTCCTACTATCAGTCACTTGAACTGTAATATAAACCAGTCTTTTATTTCCAATACTATTCTGCATACCATTTATCAAGAACAATACATTTTATTTGTTAATGTAATAAGATGCGAAGTTCCTCATTTGTCCTAATATCAATCAATGGATAAATGAATTGAAATCTGTGAAAATAATGTAATATCGGAAAATAAGGATAGAAATTTTTTCCCGATTACTTGCAACTTATTAATATTAAATTGAATATACATATATAAATTGGACAGGAAACGATATTTATTTAACGGAAACTAAATGCAATACTCGTATCTATATCAAATAACTTTACAGTTATTTGACCACTCTCGTCACAACGAATCTAACACACACTCTCTCTCTCTCTAACAACTCTATCAATTCTCACAACTCTACTCTTCGACGACTCGATACCTCTAACGACTCTACCCTTCGACGACTCAATTAGCTCTGATTCTCGCAACACGCACACTTTTCGACTCGCCTTGCGTAGCGAAACCGTCCTTCTTCTAACGTTGTCTATTGTTTCCCTCATACCTATGTAAGAACTACCAACTACATGCCTTTAGTCACGTAGGCACTCTTAAATGTAAACGAACCACAGAAACACGACGTACACGGTTTTTCTATTTTCAACTGATTTCTAATTCGAATTACTTTACGATATTACAATAAGTATCTAGTAACACGACTTCCGAACCGATGTAATTATTGCAATGATTGTTAAATTTCAAAACAATTTCCTATCCATGTTAAACATATTACGTATATGTGCATGTCTAGTATTTCGATTAGTGGCTCTACTTGCGGTAGTTCGCCATTCTGGATCATCTAGACTCGACAAAGATGCATTCAATTTATCCATGCCTTAAAAAGCTCTGTAGCGGCACAAGAGTTAGAATATGCTTCAAACAATGTTGTTGTTTTGCTTCGGAATATCAAGAGGTATTGTAAGGAATTATAAACTCCGGGCAAAACAATGGCGCCGCTACATGTAACCGTAAAACAAGACGAATTTGTATCTTTTGACCTTCTTCTGACTATTATGACTAAACGAACGTGATCGCAAACGATTCAGTATAAACTGTGACTAAACGTCTGCATAGATATCGTTTCGCGACAAGATCTGTTTTCAATACACTAACGAGTACATATATTGGTAGTCTCATTATTCGATCCCGTACAGCTCTTATTAAGGAAGATAGACGCCTGTGACAGTATTCAGCATGGCCAAATTTGAACAGGGCATATTGATAAGCCAGAGTAACTCACATACAAATTTTTTTTTTTTTTTTTTACGTGGAGAAATCCTCATGGACACTCCGCTGTTGCAGTAATTGCGTAACAGCAGAGTAGTGTCGGACTCTTACCGACTAAAACTCCACGATGACCACCCGACGCGTATGACAGGGATGCTCCAGGATTCTCTTATGAATTAACTTCAGTTGCACCCCCTTCACGCGTTCTCTAGTTCTAGCCAGTCCTAATATTTCCTGAATATTGAATTGGCGTTAGGGGGGGCCATTACCCCTAGCGAAGTCTCTCCTTATTGATATTCAGTGGAGGCTTGTCTTGTGTGCTTTGACAACTCGCATACAACCTGGTGGTACAAGCTATGAAAACACTTTTCGGGACATGAGAAGACACATTAGCACAGATAACGTACAAAAGGTATTAGGGCCCACCAAATAAGATTTGCTACAATTTGCTGTAGTTCGTCACAATAAGCCTATGAGTATCGCGTGTCAAACGATTTTCGAATTAGTTGATGCTTGGATGTTCAAGATACGGAAGCGCGGAGTGATGAGACGTTTATGTACAACTTGATCATGGTGCAACCCATTCATCAGCCAGAAAACTTCATGCACGATTTTCTAAAAAGAAAGACATTTCCCCCCTTCTTTATGCCGTACCAATCCTCTCTCGTCGTTCCTTATCTCATACAGAGACAGGCCAACTAATGTTGCCGATGACGGCCAACAGCCTGGGTACATGTACGGGTCTCTTGCCTGCGACAGAATTTCGTTATGTGTAGTATGCGGGGCAGAAAAGCATTTTTGCCATTAATATGAACTAGAAGATTGCAGAAAAACTGTAAACATTTTCCAAATTTTATTAATTTCATTTCATTTCTTAAAGTCTACAAAACTGTTAATCAACATTGAGCAAATATACAAAATCTTGACGTACAGAATAATGGAGCGAATATTAGAAACGATACTACTAAATCTACAAGCTAAAATGTACTATACAAATTTTCTTCAAACTATAAAACATACAAAGTATATATTTCTGAAAATAAAAAATATCGGATCAAACACTCTTCGAACATACTTCGAACGCTCATTATTACGTATATTATCAAATTAATAATACATACAATATAATATATAAACCAAACCAATGGAAGGCGCAGAGACTGGAGAACATGGGGTCCTCGAGCGTGCAGTACGCTTCAGCATCGCTGCAAACACCAACTCCCTCCGCTTGTCCCAATGCCATCTCGTACGGTGAGACTGCAAACAAAAAATATCCATATATACATCAAGATAGTAATGCGATTTCTATTCTTGCAGCACCGACGTAATACACGGTGCTCCGTAATCGCTCGAGATTCCATTTAGTTGTTGAAATCTCTACGCATTTGGTAGATAAAACGATGCGAGAAATCCTCTTGTCACAGGTAGGTCTTCCAAACCTGATCGCTTGCATTTTTCCCGCTACTTCAGCGTTGTAACGTTACTTTTATTTCTGCCAACTTAGACACGACATCGTCTAAACTGCCCACTTCAGGACACGATGGCTCCTCCCGGGGATTCTGTTGAGACGATCCCGGATTTTCCGTGTCCTCACCATTGTAGAGTTCATAATTTGTATAATTTACCTTCTTCTTCAAGCATTGTTTTTTAAATTTCTGCCACTTTGAAGCTGCTGATAATCGCCGGATGCGTAAATCATTTTTAGCTTTGGAAAGAGCGCACGTCAGTGTCACAGACGAAATTCGAGCAACTGTATATAACAAACCGAAATTCCGAACGCCTATCGCGTGTGACCGTCCGGTCAGCACCCGTTCTCAGCCGCCTGAGTGGCATTCGATCACTCCAGCCGTTCTCCGAATTTTACACTAAGTATAAACAAAACCTTCTCCCACTCCAACGAATGGAAGAATATAAATGCTCCCTTCAAAATCATCCAGTCAGTCTAATAAAAAAATTCTTAACTAATCCAAGTATCGAAAGTGTATCATCGCGAACCGAAAAAATTGTATAAATTGAGTAAAAAAATAAAAAGTACAATCTCGTTTTCGGAAATTAACAAGTTCCTTATTTTTACCTTAATTTTACACGACATCAGCATTGCTTCAATCCGTAAATCGCGTCTGCGCATTCGTAGACACTATGATCTTTTGCGGCGAACTTCGTCAATCCATGTTAGTAACCGTTCTGTTTCTGGCTTGTTGGCGTTTGTTTTTGAAAGTCCCTTCTTTGTCCTCGCCATGCTTTCTCAACTATTTCACCCAATTATTGAGTAAGTAAAATGTATACCAACCTGTATCCGGCTCGTGTTTGTTGTAGAACAAAACAGAAGAGATTCACACAACTGCACACAAAGGATTTGAAACCACCGAGCAAAACACCTTCCTCACAGCACAGTCGTAAGATGACTAAGGGAAGTCTACGCTGCGCGTCTGAAGTCCGCTTTCTATACCCCCTCCCCTGTCTTTATGACGTAGTCTTACGCGCGAAAATGGAAACTAGTTCCGTGTAAAATCTTACGTTGGCCTTACATTCTAAGAATTTTTGAAAAATACTTCACTCCAATTAATTTTTAAATATATGTGCGACAATTTTAGTGCTAAATTTTATATATTTTGTACATTATATTAAAATTCTTGATTTACAGGAAATAATCAATAGCGTATGAAGGTGTACTGCACGTATTATTTGGCACGTACATTAATGTTGATGCAAAAATAATTATTCCAATGATTTTAAGTTACACACATAATAGATAAAGTAGGCTGTAGACTATGAAATTCGTATGAAATAAGCAGAGAAGAGTAACTAAATAAATGTATATGTATATGGAACATAAATCTTGTAAAAATAATATATTAAATTACATTCAAATCAAATATATGAAGAAGATCTATTGACTTTTAATTATTTTTTTGAAGCACTAGTATCAAATAAAATTGCGTCATTACGAATACAAAAACAATAACGTTGATATAAAAATGTCATCCCGAAACACAGTTTGACGTGATACAAGTGTATTATTTTAATTTAAGCAGAAAATATCTAATCATATTTAACAATTTTGAAAAACATACCTCTACTAAACTATCATTATCTTTTCCTATACCATCGGCAAGGCCCTGAACAGCAAGCAGTTCAGCAGTTGTTAAAAAACTAGCCAATTGTTCCCGAACCACATTTACTTCACCCTGATACATAAAATCAACCAATGCAGCCAAATCATCGAAATTTACATTACATTACGAGATAAAAATATGACCTTTTTCATCTTAATGTCTCCCAAAAACGTATTTAGCAGAAAGGATACGACATCTATAACGATCCAATTAGAAACTACCGGAGCATGTGTATCTTAAGCGGATCTTTAAACGTCGAATAAACGCGTTCTCTATCCAATCCTGGCTGAAACATAATTACTCACACCCCCAGTAACCCACCTCTAAGTCATTCCAATCAACGTACCATACGAACACGAATCCAACGCGTTCCAGGAATAGAATCAACTGTCTGTAGTTGTTTAGCTGTACACGACGAGTATAATTTTTTCGGGTACTCCTCCAGTACAAAACAGACACCCAAACGACAATATTTCAACACAAAAATATTTAAAACAATAGTTATAAAAGCATGATACTTAACACCGCGCTTGACATCAGGTATAAGCAAAAATAAATTTCTTCAAACTAATTTCAAGTTAAATCTTTAGCTTGTGTAATTATATCAAACTTGCTCAATTAACAACGAGCAATTTCCATCGTGTTTTGACAACTGACTCATCGATGATGTTTTTCCTTGGAATTGAAAAAGGAATGTGCATAATTTTGTCCTCCGTCCACACTCAAAATACTATCTACATGCTATAATTGGGGATTCAATTTTATAATACGTTGCCTCACTTTCCATCACTGCTTTCCTACCATCAGTCACTTGAACTGTAATATAAACCAGTCTTTTATTTCCAATACTATTCTGCATACCATTTATCAAGAACAGTACATTTTATTTGTTAATGTAATAAGATGCGAAGTTCCTCATTTGTCCTAATATCAATCAATGGATAAATGAATTGAAATCTGTGAAAATAATGTAATATCGGAAAATAAGGATAGAAATTTTTTCCCGATTACTTGCATCTTATTAATATTAAATTGAATATACATATATAAATTGGACAGGAAACGATATTTATTTAACGGAAACTAAATGCAATACTCGTATCTATATCAAATAACTTTACAGTTATTTGGCCACTCTCGTCACAACGAATCTAACACACAGACACTCTCTCTCTCTAACAACTCTATCAATTCTCACAACTCTACTCTTCGACGATTCGATACCTCTAACTACTCTACTCTTCGACGACTCAATTAGCTCTGATTCTCGCAACACGCAAACTTTTCGACTCGCCTTGCGTAGCGAAACCGTCCTTCTTCTAACGTTGTCTATTGTTTCCCTCATTCCTATGTAAGAACTACCAACTACGTGCCTTTGGTCACGTAGGCACTCTTAAATATAAACGAACCACAGAAACACGACGTACACGGTTTTTCTATTTTCAACTGATTTCTAATTCGAATTACTATACGATATTACAATAAGTATCTAGTAACACGACTTCCGAAACGATGTAATTACTGCAATGATTGTTAAATTTCAAAACAATTTCCTATCCATGTTAAACATATTACGTATATGTGCATGTCTAGTATTTCGATTAGTTGCTCTACTTGCGGTAGTTCGCCAGTCTGGATCATCTAGACTCAACAAAGATGCATTCAATTTATCCATGCCTTAAAAAGCTCTGTAGCGTCAAAAGAGTTAGAATTTGCTTCAAACCATGTTGTTGTTTTGCTTCGGAATATCAAGAGGTATTGTAAGGAATTATAAGCTCCGGGCAAAACAATGGCGCCGCTACATGTATCCGTAAGACAAGACGAATTTGTATCTTTTGACCTCCTTCTGACGATTATGACTAAACGAACGTGATCGCAAACGATTCAGTATAAACTGTGACTAAACGTCTGTATAGATATCGTTTTGCGGCAAGATCTGTTTTAAATACACTAACGAGTACACATATTGGTAGTCTCATTATTCGATCCCGTACAGATCTTATTAAGGAAGATAGACGCCTGTGACAGTATTCAGCATGGCCAACTTTGAACAGGGCATATTGATAAGCCAGAGTAACTCACATACAAATTTTTTTTTTTTTTTTTACGTGGAGAATCCTCATGGACACTCCGCTGTTGCAGTAATTGCGTAACAGCAGAGTAGTGTCGGACTCTTACCGACTAAAACTCCACGATGACCACACGACGCGTATGACAGGGATGCTCCAGGATTCCCTTATGAATTAACTTCAGTTGCACCCCCTTCACGCGTTCTCTAGTTCTAGCCAGTCCTATTATTTCCAGACTATTGAATTGGCGCTAGGGTGGGGGGGGGCATTACACCTAGCGAAGTCTCTCCTTATTGATATTCACCGGAGGCTTGTCTTGTGTGCTTCGACAACTCGCATACAACCTGGTGGTACAAGCTATGAAAACACTTTTCCGGACATGAGAATACACATTAGCCCAGATAACATACAAAAGGTATTAGAGCCCACCAAATAAGATTTGCTACAATTTGCTGTAATTCGTCACAATAAGCCTATGAGTATCGCGTGTCAGATGATTTTCGAATTAGTTGATGCTTGGATGTTCAAGATACGGAAGCGCGGAGTGATGAGACGTTTATGAACAACTTGATCATGGTGCAACCCATTCATCAGCCAGAAAACTTCATGCACGATTTTCTAAAAAGAAAGACATTTCCCCCCTTCTTTATGCCGTATCAGTCCTCTCTCGTCGCTCCTTATCTCATGCAGAGACAGGCCAAATAATGTTGCCGGTGAAGGCCAACAGCCTGGGTACATGTACGGGTCTCTTGCCTGCAACATAATTTCGTTATGTGTAGTATGCGCGGCAGAAAAGCATTTTTGCCATTAATATGAACTAGAAGATTGCAGAAAAACTGTACACGTTTTCCAAATTTTATTAATTGCATTTCATTTCTTAAAGTCTACAAAACTGTTAATCAACATTGAGCAAATATACAAAACCTTGACGTACAGAATAATGGAGCGAATATTAGAAACGATACTACTAAATCTACAAGCTAGAATGTACTATACAAATTTTCTTCAAGCCATAAGACATACAAAGTATATATTTCTGAAAATGAAAAATATCGGATCAAACACTCTTCGAACATACTTCGAACGCTCATTATTACGTATATTATCAAATTAATACATACAATATAATATATAAATCAAACCAATGAAAGGCGCAGAGACTGGAGAACATGGGGTCCTCGAGCGTGCAGTACGCTTCAGCATCGCTGCAAACACCAACTCCCTCCGCTTGTCCCAATGCCATCTCGTACGGTGAGACTGCAAACAAAAAATATCCATATATACATCAAGATAGTAATGCGATTTCTATTCTTGCAGCACCGACGTAATACACGGTGCTCCGTAATCGCTCGAGATTCCATATAGTTGTTGAAATCTCTACGCATTTGGTAGATAAAACGTTGCGAGAAATCCTCTTGTCACAGTTAGGTCTTTCAAACCTGATCGCTTGCATTTTTCCCGCTACTTCAGCGTTGTAACGTTACTTTTATTTCTGCCAACTTAGACACGACATCGTCTAAACTGCCCACTTCAGGACACCATGGCTCCTCCCGGGGATTCTGTTGATACGTTCCCGGATTTTCCGTGTCCTCACCATTGTAGAGTTCATAATTTGTATAATTTAACTTCTTCTTCAAGCATTGTTTTTTAAATTTCTGCCATTTTGAAGGTGCTGATAGTCGCCGGATGCGTAAATCATTTTTAGCTTTGGAAAGAGCGCACGTCAGCACTGCTTCAATCCGTAAATCGCGTCTGCGCTTTCGGCGACACTTTGACCTTTTGCGGCGAACTTCGTCAATCCAAGTTAGTAACCGTTCTGTTTCTGGCTTGTTGGCGTTAGTTTTTGAAAGTCCCTTCTTTGTCCTCGCCATGCTTTCTCAACTATTTCACCTAATAATTGAGTAAGTAAAAAGTATACCAACCTGTATCCGGCTCGTGTTTGTTGTAGAACAAAACAGAAGAGATTCACACAACTGCACACAAAGGATTTGAATCCATCGAGCGAAACACCCCCCTCACAGCACAGTCGTAAGATGACTAAGGGAAGTCTACGCTGCGCGTCTGAAGTCCGCTTTCTATACCCCCTCCCCTGTCTTTATGACGTAGTCTTACGCGCGAATATGGAAACTAGTTCCGTGTAAAATCTTAAGTTGGCCTTACATTCCAAGAATTTTTGAAAAATACTTCAATCCTATTAATTTTTAAATATATGTGCGACAGTTTTAGTGCTAAATTTTATATATTTTGTACATTATATTAAAATTCTTGATTTACAGGAAATAATCAATAGCGTATGAAGGTGTACTGCACGTATTATTTGGCATGTACCTTAATGTTGATGCAAAAATAATTATTCCAATGATTTTAAGTTACACACATAATAGATAAAGTAGGCTGGAGACTATGAAATTCGTATGAAATGAGCAGAGAATAGTAACTAAATAAATGTATATGTATATGGAATATAAATCTTGTAAAAATAATGTATTAAATTGCACTCAAATCAAATATGTGAACAGATCTATTTACTTTTCATTATTTTTTTGAAGCACTAGTATCAAATAAAATTGCGTCATTACGAATACAAGAACAATAACGTTGATATAAAAATGTCATTCCGAAACACAGTTTAACGTGATACAAGTGTATTATTTTAATTTAAGCAGAAAATATCTAATCATATTTAACAATTTTGAAGAACATTCCTCTACTAAACTATCATTATCTCTTCCTATACCATCGGCAAGGCCCTGAACAGCTAGCCGTTCAGCAGTTGTTAAAAAACTAGCCAATTTTTCCTGAACCACATTTACTTCACCCTGATACATAAAATCAACCAATGCAGCCAAATCATCGAAATTTACATTACATTACGCGATAAAAATATGACCTTTTTCATCTCAATGTCTCCCAAAAACGGATTTAGCAGAAAGTATACGACATCTATAACGATCCAATTAGAAACTACCAGAGCATGTGTATTTTAAGCGGATCTTTAAACGTCGATTAAACGCGTTCTCTATCCAATCCTGGCTGAAACATAATTACTCCCAGTATCCCACCTCTAAGTCATTCCAATCAACGTACCATGTAAACACGAATCCTACGCGTTCCAGGAATAGAATCAACTGCCGGTAGCTGTTTAGCTGTACACGACGAGTATAATTATTTCGGGTACTCCTCCAGTACAAAACAGACACCCAAACGTTAATATTTCAACACAAAAATATTTAAATCAATAGTTATAAAAGCATGATACTTAATACCGCGCTTGACATCAGGTATAAGCAAAAATAAATTTCTTCAAACAAATTTCAAGTTAAATCTTTAGCTTGTGTAATTATATCAAACTTGCTCAATTAACAACGAGCAATTTCCATCGTGTTTTGACAACTGACTCATCGATGATGTTTTTCCTTGGAATTGAAAAAGGAATGTGCATAATTTTGTCCTCCGTCCACACTCAAAATACTATCTACATGCTATAATTGGGGATTCAATTTTATAATACGTTGCCTCACTTTCCATCACTGCTTTCCTACTATCAGTCACTTGAACTGTAATATAAACCAGTCTTTTATTTCCAATACTATTCTGCATACCATTTATCAAGAACAATACATTTTATTTGTTAATGTAATAAGATGCGAAGTTCCTCATTTGTCCTAATATCAATCAATGGATAAATGAATTGAAATCTGTGAAAATAATGTAATATCGGAAAATAAGGATAGAAATTTTTTCCCAATTACTTGCAACTTATTAATATTAAATTGAATATACATATATAAATTGGACAGGAAACGATATTTATTTAACGGAAACTAAATGCAATACTCGTATCTGTATCAAATAACTTTACAGTTATTTGACCACTCTCGTCACAACGAATCTAACACACAGACACTCTCTCTCTCTAACAACTCTATCAATTCTCACAACTCTACTCTTCGACGATTCGATACCTCTAACTACTCTACTCTTCGACGACTCAATTAGCTCTGATTCTCGCAACACGCACACTTTTCGACTCGCCTTACGTAGCGAAACCGTCGTTCTTCTAACGTTGTCTATTGCTTCCCTCATACCTATGTAAGAACTACCAACTACGTGCCTCTAGTCACGTAGGCACTCTTAAATGTTGTACTTCAGCGTTGTAACGTTACTTTTATTTCTGCCAACTTAGACACGACATCGTCTAAACTGCCCACTTCAGGACACCATGGCTCCTCCCGGGGATTCTGTTGAGACGATCCCGGATTTACCGTGTCCTCACCATTGTAGAGTTCATAATTTGTATAATTTACCTTCTTCTTCAAGCATTGTTTTTTAAATTTCTGCCATTTTGAAGCTGCTGATAATCGCCGGATGCGTAAATCATTTTTAGCTTTGGAAAGAGCGGACGTCAGCATTGCTTCAATCCGTAAATAGCGTCTGCGCTTTCGGCGACACTTTGATCTTTTGCGGCGAACTTCGTCAGTCCATGTTAGTAACCGTTCTGTTTCTGGCTTGTTGGCGTTTGTTTTTGAAAGTCCCTTCTTTGTCCTCGCCATGCTTTCTCAACTATTTCACCCAATTATTGAGTAAGTAAAATGTATACCAACCTGTATCCGGCTCGTGTTTGTTGTAGAACAAAACAGAAGAGATTCACACAACTGCACACAAAGGATTTGAAACCACCGAGCAAAACACCCTCCTCACAGCACAGTCGTAAGATGACTAAGGGAAGTCTACGCTGCGCGTCTGAAGTCCGCTTTCTATACCCCCTCCCCTGTCTTTATGACGTAGTCTTACGCGCGAAAATGGAAACTAGTTCCGTGTAAAATCTTACGTTGGCCTTACATTCTAAGAATTTTTGAAAAATACTTCACTCCAATTAATTTTTAAATATATGTGCGACAATTTTAGTGCTAAATTTTATATATTTTGTACATTATATTAAAATTCTTGATTTACAGGAAATAATCAATAGCGTATGAAGGTGTACTGCACGTATTATTTGGCACGTACATTAATGTTGATGCAAAAATAATTATTCCAATGATTTTAAGTTACACACATAATAGATAAAGTAGGCTGTAGACTATGAAATTCGTATGAAATAAGCAGAGAATAGTAACTAAATAAATGTATATGTATATGGAACATAAATCTTGTAAAAATAATATATTAAATTACATTCAAATCAAATATATGAACAAGATCTATTGACTTTTAATTATTTTTTTGAAGCACTAGTATCAAATAAAATTGCGTCATTACGAATACAAAAACAATAACGTTGATATAAAAATGTCATCCCGAAACACAGTTTGACGTGATACAAGTGTATTATTTTAATTTAAGCAGAAAATATCTAATCATATTTAACAATTTTGAAAAACATACCTCTACTAAACTATCATTATCTTTTCCTATACCATCGGCAAGGCCCTGAACAGCAAGCAGTTCAGCAGTTGTTAAAAAACTAGCCAATTGTTCCCGAACCACATTTACTTCACCCTGATACATAAAATCAACCAATGCAGCCAAATCATCGAAATTTACATTACATTACGAGATAAAAATGTTAAGGAAATTCGAGGATTTGGGAATACAAATTATTTACTATATTTCCATATAACAGTTATACACCTATATTCCTCTCTAAGGACGTCTTGCACGCACGCTGGTTGCCAACCGACTAGCCTAGATTCTTCTAACATCTGGCAACAGTCTTTTGTCTCCACTGAGTCCTTGACGCCCTCTAACCCTTACGCACACACTCTCATGTACAGTGTAAATGTATCACTTCCCTAACACGCCTCCTTACATTTATACTGTACACTTAATTTTATTTACATACTTGTCGAATTAACAAAATATTTAACATCTATCGCTTTCTTTACATTTCTCTTATTTTACATTCATCCATGACCTAAACCTTTCAAATTTCTCTCTACACAGTGCCTTCGTAAAAATATCCGCAGTGTTTTCTTCTGTACTTACTTTTATTATGTTTATCTTATTTTCCTTTACGTACTCGTGAACGTAGTGGTAATGAACTTCAATGTGTTTAGAATTTTTTGTAAAAGTTCCGTATTTTGCTATACTCATTACTCCAGTGTTATGCTCATAGATTTTTACAGGGTTATCGTCTACATTTACATCGAAGATTTTAATTAGTTCTCTGATAGTCATTACTTCGCTCACCGCTTCCGATAGTGTAACATACTCTGCATACGTCGAGGCTTTTGTCACACACCTTTGTTTTTTAGACTTCCATCCAATTACATTTCCATACAATCTAATTACATACCCACAAGTCGATTTCCTATCTATATAATCTCCTGCCCAATCAGCGTCCACATAACAATCTATCGTTTCGCACTTTTCATTTCTTTTATAATGTAGCCCTAAATCTCTAGTCCGGTACAAATATTTCAATATTCGCAAGGAATATTTAAAATGTGTCTCGTTACAACAATCTTGAAATCTACTCAGGTAATTCACACTATAACTTATATCGGGTCTGGTATTTACACTAATATACAGCAATGCGCCAATTAAATTCTTGTATCCAATGTCCTCTCCATTTATCTCACCTTTTTCAATTTTTAAGTTGGTCTCCATAGGTGTACAGTACAATTTGCTATTATGTAATTTATATTTGTTTGCTAATGATTCTATGTATTTCTTTTGGCTTAATCTCATTTCATTTTTTAAATAATCATACTCTACATTAATTCCAAGATATTCTTTTACTTCACCTAAATCTTTCATTTCAAATTTATCAGTTAATAATTTTTTTTACACTTTGTATCTTCCCTTTGTTTTTACCACAAATCAACAAATCGTCTACGTGTATTAACAAATAAACAACATTTTCTCCCTCTCCATAAGTATATAGGCACAGCTCTATATTGTTCTTTTTAAAACCTAATCTCGTCACATACTTATCAAAACACTCATACCAGTCCCTCGGACTTTCTTTTAACCCATAAAGCGCTTTCGATAATTTACAAACTCTATTCGTTCCGTCCGCATATCCCTTTGGTTGATTTACATATACCTCCGAGGTTACTTCACCATTTAAAAAGGCAGTTTCTACATCCATTTGCTCAATTATTAATCCATTTTGACAACAATATGATAGCAATATCTTAAAGGTCTGATTACTCGCCACTGGAGAATATATATCATCGGCTACGTCTCTTTGTTGAAATCCCCTTACCACTAATCTAGCCTTATACCTGTCCTCTGATTTTTTCGTGTAAACCCATTTTACACCTACTCTTATTATTAGTATTATTATTATTATTAGTATTATTAATTAATTAATTTATTAGTATAAATAATTATCTTAGTACTATGTCTAGCTATTGTTATTTTCCCACCTAATAAGACTCTGTATCCTACTTCACTATATCCTAATAGAATTCCCATATCTGCCTTCTTGTCCCATTTGGAAACTCTTTTTTGTTCTGGCCTTCTTACAAAAACTTTACTTCCATATAGATGTAGATTTTTAACACTTGGTTTACTCCCGAAGAATATTTCAAAAGGTGTCTTTCTCTCTATAGTATTCGCTAATATTCGATTTTTCAAGTACACCGCTGTACAAACTATTTCCGGTCAGTACCTTTTATGTACTTTCGCTTCCGCTAACAAGCAACGCGCCATGTCCATCACTGTTCTATTATACCTTTCCGCTGTCCCGTTTAATTCATGTACGTATGTTGGGCAATTATTTATTCTTATACCTTTATCCCTAGTAAATTTATAAATTCGATTATTTAAATATTCTTTACTATTATCGCATCTTAATATTTTTAACCTCTTGCCCGTTAAAGTTTCGGCTTCATTTACGAACTGTACGAAAGAATCAAAGACCTCATCTTTTGATTTTATACAGTAGATCCTAGCTATTTTATTATAATCATCGATAAATGAAATGAAATATTTTTCTCCATTGAATCCGGTAGCCTTAAAGGGACCACATACGTCCGTATGAATAATTTCCATTATTTCCCTAGCCTTAGTTCGATTATTTTTGAAAGGTAAGTTATGCATTTTGCTTTCTATATGTTGAGGTTATTCGGTGTGTAAACAGAGAAAACACGTGGATAAATTGTAAGGTAGAAAATATATTTAAATAGAAGTGTAATAAGTAAAAATACAATTTGAGCTGGTCCAGATCCGCACGCTAGCTGTGTTACCTAATAACTGAAAAACCCCGAAGCCAACGTCGCCTGTCTACTGTTTATGGCCTGACTTCGTCGCAGTCTTTTGTCTACGCGCTGTCGATGGCTTCAGTGCTTGAGAAAACTAAAAAGGCCAGATGTAGAGTTTTCTTAGAAGTGGTAATCACTTCAACACCCTCCCTAAAACTCTACATCCCTACAAACAATTATCTCAAATTTACAAATTATCTCTTAATATTTTCTAACTCTTGTCGTAAATATCTGAAAATTAATTTGTCAATGCCTTCTCAAGTACATTTGCCAGCCGCCTTTCTCTTTTCCATACAAATTAATTTATTACACAAAAAAAAACTAGAAGGCTAAACAGATCATGTAGAGTTTTTCCTCTTTTTTTTTTTGAGAAGTAATAATCACTTCGACACCCTCCCTAAAAACTCTACATGTTTACAAACAATTACCTCTTAATATCTTTTTTACTTTTCAAACCTAACTTTTTCCTTAAATATTCAAATCTCGGTTTTGGCAACGCCTTTGTACATATATCTGCCAATTGCTCTTCGCTTGTTACATACGTTATATCAATTTCGCCTCTATTGTATAAATCTCGCAAGAAATGATATCTTACGTCAATATGCTTACTTCTTTGATGGAATTCTGGATTCTTAATTAATTTCACGGCACTAGTATTGTCTACACATAGCATATACTTAAGGATCTCTAATTTACATTCAAGAAATATTTTCTTTAGCCACATAATTTCTTTCGCTCCTGAGGCTGCACTGACATATTCAGCTTCGGTCGTAGATAGAGCTATACATTGTTGTCGCTTACATTGCCATGTGATGGCCGCATTCGCATACTTACATACAACGCCTGATGTCGACTTTCTTGTTTCTTTGTCGCCTGCATAGTCAGCGTCGCTAAAGGTTTCGAGACTGCCTGCTTTTGTATATAAGAGTCCCATGTCTGCGGTCCCTTTTATGTAGCGCAAAATTCGTTTGACTAATTTCCATTGATACTGGTTTGGATTCTCTAAGTGTCTCGCCGCTATATTTATTGCAAAACTAATATCTGGCCTACTTACGGTTTGTAAAAACATTAAGTTCCCTACGGCTTCTCTGTATGGTGCGTTACAATCATTATCGCCTATGTTACTTTCGTTCCAATTAGTCTCGATAGGTGTAGAAACACTGTTTGCCTCATTCATATTAAATTTTTCCAATATGTTTTCGATATACCTACTCTGATGAATGAATATTGAACCCTCTTCTAATCTATTAATTTCAAGTCCAAGAAAACTCTTTACTTTTTTCGCACTCGTAATTTTGAATTCTTTATTTAAATCATCGAAGAATTTATCAATTAAAGATTCGTCTGAAGCTGCTACCAGTCCATCGTCTACGTATATGGTCATCAACATTAATTTGTCGTCTTCTGTATAAATATAAAAACAAGGATCTGCGTTACTCTGATAAAATTTTAAGTTCGAGATAAATTTTGTGAAACGTTCCGTCCAACATCTTGGAGACTGCTTTAAGCCATATAGTCTTTTTAGCAATTTACAAACCCGATTTGTACCATCATCATAACCTTTAGGTTGTTTCATATAAATATCTTCTTTCAGACTTCCATATAAGAATGCGGTTTTAATGTCGAACTGTCCGAGGTGTAAATTATTTTTGGCTGCAATACTGAGCATTAATCTAATTGTGTCAAACCGAGCAACGGGACTATATGTTTCCTTATAATCTATGCCTTCTTTCTGTGAACACCCTTTTATTACAAGTCGCGCTTTGTATCGTTCCGAGTTGTCCGGATTTAGCTTTATCGTTAAAACCCACTTATTGCTAAGTACCTTCTGATCTTTAGGTCTTTCTACAAGTATCCACGTCTTATTTTCATGGTGCGATTTCATTTCATCATTCATAGCTGTTTCCCATAACTCTTTCTTTTCGGATCTCATCGCTTCGTTAAAATCCACCGGTAATTTTTTCGCTACGTACGTTACTGGGTTACCATAAAAATCGGTTCGTTTGATCTTATCTCTATCTCTCAATTGTCTCACATTGTCGCTAGTTCCATGAGGTTGTTTTTCATGTTCACTCTCTGCACTTTCATACGTACATGCTCTATCGCTCTGCGCACTCACATCTTCGCGCTCGACAATTTTCGGTAAACTTAATTTTACGAATTTCGCATTTTCTAGTTCAGGCTTAAATATTACGTCACGGCTTAATATTACATTTTTTACTGTCGGCACGTACACTCGATACCCTCGTCCGTCATCTAAATAGCCTACCAAATATCCTTTGTTAGCCTTTTTGTCAAGTTTTGTCCTTTTCTCCGCAGGTATGTGAGCAAAGCACTCAGTACCGAAAACCCTAAACTTTTCTAAATTCGGCGGTTTCCCGTACCACAGTTCATATGGTGTTTTCTTATCTTGTCTTGTCGGTCCCGTCTTATTTATGACATGTACTGCTGTGTTCATGGCTTCGGCCCATAAGAACAGCGGTAGATTTGGTTTCGAATATAGCATCGACCGACCTGCCTCTACTATTGTTCTATTTTCCCTCTCTGCGACACCATTCTATTCAGGAGTGTATGGGACGTTAATCGTGTGCCTAATTCCCTGACTTCTTAAAAATTCTTTGACTTCTTTATTTTGGAATTCTTTCCCTCCATCACTATGAATTTCTTTAATTTTATCCTTAAATTGATTTTCAACTTCTAGACAAAAGGTTTTTAGTTTTTCAATTACTTCTGACTTACGCCGTAAGAAGTAAATCTTTGTGAATTTTGAAAAATCATCTTTAAATGTCAGAAAATACAGTTTCTTGCCTAATGACTAGACTTCCATAGGTCCACATACATCCGTATAAATAATTTCGCGAGGTTTAGTCGCCCGATTGATTTTCTCGTGAAAACTCGATCTATGCTGTTTCCCGTACGCGCAACCTTCACAGAAAAAGTTATTATCCTCTACAACTTTCATATTTGAATTCTTTAAGAATTCTTTAACATGTCTGATGTTCTGATGACATAGCCGTTCGTGCCATAACTGCAATGTGTCCGCGTTTGACTCCGCTCTATTGCTAAAATTACAAACTGACGGTATGATAACTCGCATATCTACTTTATACAAATTTCCGATAACAGAACCTCTTGCTATTATTTTCTGATTTTGTAAAAATATGCAATTGGTCCCTTCCTTTGAAATACAAAAATCTATGCCCCTTCTTGCGACAGATCTAATCGAAAACAGATTTCTTTTCATACCTGGTACGTATAGAACATCGTTCATTGTACATGTTACCCATTTGCCGTCCACAAAAGTCTCTACTCTGATTTTTCCTTTGCCGCACGCATCCATGAACGTACCATCGCCGATCTCTATCTTCACCGTGTTATCGAATTCTTCGAAAACGCTGAACCATTCTCGTCGTCCTGTCATGTGATCCGTAGCTCCTGAGTCGATTATCCAAACATCAGGGTTTGCCGTTTGTATCGCTGAGGTACTTCCTAATAGACCAATTCCGCTGTGATTCCGATTTTGGTTTCTAGGTTCCTGGTTGTCTCTACTGTTGCTTCTTTTGTTATTTTTAAAACAGTTTTTGCTGGTGTGGTCTTTCCTTTTGCATATAAAGCATCTAAAGCAATCCTTCTTTAGATGGCCAACTTTTCCACAGTTAAAGCAACTTGGTCCTTGTTTCTCGTATTCACGTTTACTTGACTGCTTCTGCTGTTCCCTTTTATAATTATTACCTTTTGTTACCAGTGCCACCGATGTTTCCTGGTCGTCTTCCTTCCATCTAATTTCTTCCGTCATCAGCCTGGTACTAAGCCTGTCTAAGGTCTTCTTTTCTTCTTCTACGGAATCCCACGCACTGTGAAAATGATCGAATTTGTTTGGTAACACCGATAAAATGCGTGTTATCAGCATTTTCTCGCCAATTTCACTCCCAAGGGCTTTCATCTTCGCCGCTATGAGTTCCAACTTTGATAGGTTGTAAGAGACATTTTCAGATTCTTCCCATTTAAAATCGAAGAACTGCTTCTGGACCATATTTAAATTCTCATCCGACTTCATGTCATATACTGTATTCAGCTTTTTCCACATTTCATGTGCTGTCGTGCAACATAAAAGAAGATCCAACGGTTTCTTTTCTACTGAGGTCACGATTAATTTTCTCGCTAATCGATCTGCTTTCAAAAATCTTCCACGAGCGATTTCTTTCTCCGCGCTGTTACCTGGATGACACAAATTCCCTTCACACACGTTGATCAGGTCGTCGTCTTCCTCCAAAAGTGTACGCATAACAAAACGCCACTGGAGCCAATTTTCTTCGCCGCGTAACATCTCGACCTTCGCACTTGCTGATTCCATTTTAGCACTATCCCTTATTTTGCTAAGCACAACACTTTAACAATTTATTCACTTCACGTTGCTACCTTGCAATTTACAGCCCTGGGCCCATAACCTGTTGAGGTTATTCGGTGTGTAAACAGAGAAAACACGTGGATAAATTGTAAGGTAGAAAATATATTTAAATAGAAGTGTAATAAGTAAAAATACAATTTGAGCTGGTCCAGATCCGCACGCTAGCTGTGTTACCTAATAACTGAAAAACCCCGAAGCCAACGTCGCCTGTCTACTGTTTATGGCCTGACTTCGTCGCAGTCTTTTGTCTACGCGCTGTCGATGGCTTCAGTGCTTGAGAAAACTAAAAAGGCCAGATGTAGAGTTTTCTTAGAAGTGGTAATCACTTCAACACTATACACACCCTACATTTCAAAAGTTCCTTTTCAAATTCATTCGGTATGCCAGTCACTAGCTGCTCTTTACCCAAAATCTCTAAATATTTAAAATTTACGTGTCCTAGCATCCTATGCCATCTTTCCTTTTTACTCATACCACTACGTTCGGCGCTGTTTACTAAGTGCTTCTTCCCTTTCAATATACTTTTTATTCTATATGTCCCATTCTCTTTGAACGCTACAGCTGTAAGTTTATTATCCTCATCTATTACTTTCGCAATATTTCCTTTGGAAATAACCGTATTCTTATTGTCTGTTAGTTTACCTAAACTAATCAAATTTGCGGACATTTCTTTCGCGTAAAATACTTTCCTCATATTTATTTTATTTTGTTTTCCGAATGCTTCAAAATAACTTATAACATTCCCAACTTTTGTCGCTTTTATCGGTCTATTATCGCCTAAATATATATTTACCGGTTCTTTTAGGTCGATAGATTTATCAAAATAATTTATATCATTAATTATGTGATCGGTACAACCGCTATCTAATAGCCACACTATTTCGTTCTTACTTATTTCATTCGTCTCACTGCTGTTTGCTGCGTGCGCCGTTGCTATCCATATGCCTGCTCTTGAGTTTCCATGCTCGCCCGTGCCGGTTGTTGATTGACGATGAAAGTTTCCACGTCCTCTGCTCGTATTGCCTTTGTTCCCTCTTCCTCTGTTTCGACCACGTGCTGGCCCATGCCAATAGCCGTTACTGCTTCCCGCTTGGACGCCATTTTTACACTCTCTCGCAAAGTGTCCTAATCTTCCACATCTGAAGCATCCTTCCTTTTTTGCAGAAAAGGCGTTGGTTTGCCTTTCTCCTCGATTGGATTTATTTTTCTTCTCTGCTATTTCTATTTTATTTTTTACATACGCTACCGTTTGATTCTCTTCTTTCAATGCGTCTATTATGTCCGCTATGTAGCTGTATTCTTCGGGTAACGTATTCAGCATGTAATTCAGCTTTTCCCTCTCACTTACTTGTGCGCCCGCACTTTTTAATTCGTTTATTAATTTTTCGAATTCGTTAAAGAATGATGCTGGATCACTGTAGTTCTCCAGTCTTATGTTTTCCAATCTCCTTCTGCATACGATCTGCAGTGCCGTCGACTCTTTCAAGTATATTTCATCGAACCTTTTTATTATATCATACGCCGTTTTTCCTTCCCTAACATACTCCAATTGTCTGTTCGATATTGCACTATAAATTATATTTATCGCCTTCAAATCCTTTTTGTCCCAGTCTTCATCGTCCCTTTCGTTCTTCATTCTAGTTGTAACAACCTCGCATACCTTATATTTGAGAAACATCGTGATTCTTTGCTTCCACATTCCATAATCGTCACCACCGAATATAGGTATCATGATTTCCGATCTCTCCATTTTAATTGATTCTTCTTTTTTTCCTTTTCTTACTCAAGCGTTCCTACGTGCTCGAAGTATATTTTTTCCTCTGAAAGTTTTTTTTCTTTACTGAAAACTCACTCGCAAGATCGTAACCACGAACTAAATATCTTGCAAAACTGGTAACCACGCTCTGCTACCATGTTAAGGAAATTCGAGGATTTGGAAATACAAATAATTGACTATATTTCACACACAACAGCTATACATCTATATTACACTCTGAAGAACGTCTTGCACGCACGCTTGTCGCCAACCGACTATCCAGAATCTTCTAACGGCAGTCTTTTGTCTCAACTAAGACCTGGACGCCCTCTGACCCTTACACACACACTCTCATGTACAGTGTAAATGTATCACTTCCCTAACATGCACTACCGTTTAAGCGTCGAAACATGCAAAATAGCTGGCAAATCGCGAAGATTTCGTCGATTTTGACGAAATCTAGCCGTCGTTTCCTTCCCTTTGGTGATATTTCGACGTTTAAGCGCTCGTTGAACTCAGTTTTACACTGAAAATGTAACGCACTACCGTTTAAGCGTCGAAACAAGCAAAATAGCTCCCAAATCGCGAAGATTTCGTCGAATTCGATGAAATCTAGCCGTCATTTCCTTCCTGTTGGGGATATTTCGACGTTTAAGAGCTCGTTGAACTCAGTTCTACACTGCAAATGTAACGCACTACCGTTTACGCGTCGAAAGAAGCAAAATAGCTCGCAAATCGCGAAGATTTCGTCGATTTTGACGAAAACTAACTGTCATTTCCTTCCCGTTGGAGATATTTCGACGTTTAAGCGCTCGTTGAGCTCCATTTTACACTGCAAATGCAATGCACTACCGTTTAAGAGTCGAAACAAGCAAAATAGCTCACAAATCGCGAAGATTCCGTCGATTTCGATGAAATCTAGCCGTCATTTCCTTCCCGTTGGAGATATTTCGACGTTTAAGCGCTCGTTGAACTCAGTTTTACACTGCAAATGTAACGCACTACCGTTTAAGCGTCGAAACAAGCAAAATAGCTCACAAATCGCGAAGATTTCGTCGATTTCAATGAAATCTAGTGTCACGTCCCGCGCTCCGCACGCGCCGTAACAAGAACAAGAAAACCATTCTATACAAAACATGCGAATAAGGATTGGTATGCACAAACGAACACACGGCACTACGAAACGAAAGGAAGGATTAACAAAACGAGGGCGATTAACGGATCCAACCAATAAACAAAATACATATATACACAATTCTAAATAAACCAGGAAATAAGAATAACTACAAAAGGGGAAAATAATTGAAACGCCAGGAAAAAAAATATATATATATATATATTTCAATGAATCAATTTGGAGAGTTACATATAAGTATAAACATATATGCCGAACATGTAATAACCTGGTAAATATTAGAGACAGTGCTTCCAATACTATGCAATAAATATAATATTATCAATTTATGAAATATAAGTATACATGAAGTCAAAACTTAATAGTTTAACGAATACATAAAACATACAATATTGTATTATTAAAGAAATGAAGGTCACATTGTCACAAATATATATATATGTGCGAATTCTATCAAACCGATAATCTAAGATACATACTTAAAACTAGCCTACATTTCGGTAAAGGATAAATAAATAATTGACATTTCATTTCGTATGAATACTACACTGCCAAGAGAAATATGCATATGAATACGTATATGTATGTGTGTGTGTCTGTGTGTGTGTGTGTGTGTGTGCGCGCGCTTATGTTTTATATTACCGAATACTCTATTAAATAAACTACTCAAAACAATAAATAACGCAATCGAAGAATTACAAAACATTAGCCATATTAAAATGACACACAACATAAATATATATATATATACATATATATATATATACGTATACTCATACGAACAATACTTTGTCACTTTAAAGCAATATTAATAAATAAATGTTTAATTGCAGTAGAATAAGGAAGACGTGCGGCAGACGGAAAACTACTGCGATATTAAACAAAATTAAAGACCCGTCACTATAACTTTGCTGATGACATTTATGAGCAACCATGTTAGATTTACACGAGCAACGGCGACAGGAATATTAAGGATTAATGGAAGTCAGGCGCGAGAAATAAATCATGAAAACACATTGTTAACACTTTTCTTTAATAAAATCTGTGCGCCACTACAAATGTAAAAAATATATGTCGGAGATAAGAGGACACCGGTGTCTTCCCTCTGAAACCTCGGGAAAATCCATAAAAACATTGTAATTAAAATCTACAGTTGTAACTAAACGATTTGCCGTCATTCTACCCAATTGAATTTGTTTGAGACTTGTGACAATGAGCTTGGGCTCAAGGTGACAATTAGTCGCCGAACGTAGCCGCGGTCAACGGGACGAACTCTCCATCTATCAAAGGCATTGAGTAATCCTATAGCTCTCCTTAAAAGGCAGATTTGTAGCGGCACGTGGCAGTAAACATTCCAACGGTTTCTGTCCCGTAGCTCGCTACACGCAGATCCTATTCTCCGGGCAGGATGTTTACCAGATGTCGACGCGTCTCCACAGTACGTGATCGGCTAGCCCGAGGACCGTCATAAACACTAATATCTAGTTACCTAAAATCCTTCAACAGATACACAGTCTTTGTCCCAGTTACGGGAAGACAGGAGAGACCTATTTTTCCACGAACGACGTCTCCCACTAACAACCCTCCCTCAAGGGCAGCTAGCATCCTTTTCTAACTACCGTTATGGAGATTGGCAAATTAGCAGCAACGTCAATTTCCCTTACTTTCCGAACGTAGGATGTCCCCGACGAATCCGATGATCTCGTGTCCTTAGACACACCCCGTCATAGTTTTCCTCTGGGGTATCACCGGGACGGAAAGTCATTCTCTCTTGCGGTCTCATCGACAAAAAGGGATTAACTCCTTACGGTCAGCGAATATTAACACAGAATCCGACTTAGATTTTTGCGAGTGCGTACGACTACCGTCCCGTTGTCCGCGGATTCGTTATTGAACCTAGGATCATTGTCATTAGTCTCTCGAGTATCTAATTACCACGGTTACTTGTCCGGTTCTATGGTAATCGTATTTGCCCTAGCCAATGTCTTCTCTATTGCATAACGACGACGTGTAATCCAAACGAAGATTCGCTTTACGCCCCTAACCCTAATTCTAATGTAAACCCGACATATATATATATATATATATAGATATATAGATATATATAGATAGATAGATATATATAATATCAGCAGCACCAACCTCGGAAAAGTACACGGTCACCGTTTAAGCTAAACGCACGTTTTCGTTTGTCTTGTTTCACACTTTTCTTGTCCTCGCAATATTTTATAACAGTGTTAACAATATATACAGGCAAATTGTATAGTCTATTTTTGATTCACAAGTGTCAGATATCAATTATTGCTTTCCGTTAAAATAAATATATCATTATTAGATGCTCTTTTTAACATTCCGATCCGCATCCTTACAATATTTTACAATTTTTAACCTAAAAATGTCGCTAGAAAATAGAAAACGAAGAACAATTTGAAAAGCACTAGCTCGCTTGAATGTGAAAATTGTGACGTGGGTGTATGTGCTTTGCCCTGCTTTAAAATATATCACACTCAATTGTATTATTAATTATTAAAGTAAATTATTAAAGTTCACGTGTATGTATTGTTGAGAAATGTTAAGTTGGTATGATCGCTGCTTACTACAAGCTAAGTTGGTACGACTTCTAACGACGCTCTTTTGTATTAGAAGTCGACCACGTTGTTCTATTGACTTGGAGATTCCTGTGTGGTAAGACGTGTTATAAGACTGAAATATATTGGAGAAAACGAATCTAAGTGAATCGTTATTTTATAAACCCAAAACCTTATTAAATAACATGTATCGTACCTTTAAGAAAAATTAACATTTAATTATCCAATGTGCTTGCGTAGAGAACAGCATTATCCGCCACATATTGCGGTGCAGTATCGTTTATGCGTAGTTCGCGTCAAACCCTGCCTTACGAAGGAACATCCCCGCACAAATTTCAATTGTACCTAAGACGTTAAACCGATCCTTTGCAAGTTTTCTTCAAAGAGATACGCTATACGAGTTGTTTGATTGATATCCGAAAAGTTTCTTTCCGTTTATGAGGAAATAATAGACGCACAATGTCATTTGCTTTATATCGTTTTGTCGCATTACGTACGATCCATTTTGTTCTATTGAGATAAACACCGAGACATTTCACAGACTTGGTTTCACGTTTGTACGGAGGTACATTATTGTAAAAAACACGTTTGCGAAAAGAGACATTTTTCGGACAACCTAATATATTTCATACGATGCTGTTGCCAAGAAATATTTATTAACGAAATGCTAAAAATTGTTAGTTGCAAACAAATACTAGGGGAAATTGTTTTATCTGCGTTTACACGCAGAAGAATTTTACTGCTCAATAATATTGCATTAAAGTGAGAATAAGAAATATATGTTTGAACTTATATGGTTCTTAGAGTAAGGACAAGTAATGATGTTTTATTTAGAGTTACGTTTAGTTTAATGAGCGATACTCAATACGAAAGACTGATTACAATATCGTCGTACGCCTTATTATACTCGGCTCTCAACTTCCCGATTCATACTCTCCGGCTCCTCCACTTACACTCTCTGACTTCGCGACTCACACTGCGCGACTGCTCAACTGACACACTGCCTTCAGTATGCCTGCGTAATACTACCGAAGCTAAATAACGTTCACTCTTTGTACAGCTGTAAAAAGCTGAAATTTGAAACAAATGCTCATTTCAAAAACTTGACAATTTTCTATTGGAGATAATTGTTGGTTTAGCCGAGGAGAGATTTGAGAAAATACTTTTTTACGTGACAACTATGACGACTACTATAAAGACTAAAAAAGCAAAAAATTAAACATACGGATTAAACAAATTTTTTTAAAAATGATTTTTATTAGAAAATCCACTACAGGGGAGAATCTAATTTTCTTAATCAGGTATCATTATGCAATTGAATGTAATAATAAGATACAGGGGAAAGCTCATACATGTTAAGCTGTAATTACACAATAGGATATTGTTCGATTGCTGGACTTTATTTCCTTCACATTGTATTTTTTATTTTATTGCCAAAAATAAAAACATGACCAGCTCGCGGATTAGTTCAATTCCAAGATTTTTAGACGCGATTCGATGCAGTTTTTAATTCTCTACAGAGGAGTATACAAGTACTTGATTTGCAAAATGATTAGTTTAAACATATCTTAAATTTAACTTTTTTTATTTTATTTTATTTTATTTCTTTTATTTCTTTTTTATTTTATTTTACTTTTTTATTCTTTTTTTTTTTTATTATGTACCTTGCAATTCGTACAGCTGAACATTAAATTTAGTATTGTAGGACTTGTGTGAATGGGAAGGAGCGATAAGAGAGCGTTGACAAGTTTTTAAGCTTTCATTAGTTTTTATTCACCTACAGTCTTGACTAAGAATATACAATTCAGTACTAATATATATAGAAAAATACAAATATCCACATAAAACTGTACATACAAGCACACATACGAAACCATACATACAAAACCAGACATACAAAACCATACTTGATTAAGAATATACAATTCAGTAGTAATATGTATAAAAAAATACAAATATCCACATAAAACTGTACATACAACCATACATATAAGAATTATTATACTTAGAAAAAAAGAGTCTGGCAATAGTAGCGATTATTCGGGATCGAGGTATCCCAACTCCAGCCAGTATGCTGCCATATCTCTTGCGGATTCTCCCGGCTCTCGGTCCAGCAGCAACCTTGCAGTTATTGCTTCTCCTGGAGAAGGATCGATGTTGACTAGGCTCCCTGTCCGTCTCAACATGGTGAATTGGGCCACTCGATGTCTCTTCCCTTGGATCGGTTGTTCTCGTACACCTGGCAGAACGATTTTTCTAGCCCACGGTGCCATTTTTGCCAAATTACGGGGCAGCAGCCGTATTGAATCGAGACATTGCTCGCTCTCTAACCCCCAATCGATTAGAAAGACGATGTAGCCAGTCATGGTCCTTTGTAAAAGGATGGCTCTTTCCCAAGCGCTAGATTCCTTAAAATCTACTAGCACGGCGACTAGCATGCCTGTTCTTAAACTTTTCGCCTTCGGCAAGTACTCCACGGGATGTTCCATCATCTTCAAATTGAGTGTTTGGGTTATCTTCGGCCATCCAGCCAAACGAACCCACATGGTGGTAAGTGATTCGACTCGAACCACCCGGACGGGAACTCCTTCTCGGAACCGATCGTTTGTCTTTTGTAAAATCTCCATGGTTTACAAGTTTTTGAAAAAATTTCGAATGTTAATGTTCGACTACACTGATCTGCCTAGTTTACGTGTCTACGTCGGATGATGCTGGCTCCGCCGGGAATCGGATCCCCTTTATATACCAGCAGCACCGACCTTGGAGAGGACCCCTTTAAATATCAGCAGCACCGACCTTGGAGAGGACGATAAAATATACATGTTTCCTCTAATATTTTTCTATAATACTTAATAGGTAATGCAAATGTCTACCCTTTTGTCTTTTACCGGGATTTTACTTTTTTAAATATATTCTCGCAGATAAATTTGCATAAAAATCTGTAAGTCTAATTATAAAATATTGTTGTAGGAATTATCAAAAAATATGGACTACGGGGCCCCAGGGGGATGTAAACCTGGAATCTGTAACTGGACTACTACACTAAGGCAACGGCAGTACGGATATTCACAGCTTATTCTTCATCACAACCATTTCGATGACAGGTGACCTTCGTTTCGTTGTTCGGGGTTAGTATCAATGTATTACGAATATGAGGAGGAAGAGTTTCTTTCCCTTCTTTCTTTTTTTTGTTTTTTCTATGTTGTTTTCATAGGTAGGCTTTGTTTTATTTTTCACATTTTTTATATGTTGTTTTCATAGGTAGGCTTTTTTTCTTTTTTTTATTTTTTCTTTATTTTATTTTTATTTTTATTATTCACATCTCGGGAGAGACCTAAGACGTAGAAGCTGCGTCGCCCAAGTACGGATTCTCACACACATCACATTTTACTTCCGATCCTGAACACACTTATGTCAAAATCCAGGAAGGTGTCGCGTAAAATTAAGATAAAAATAAGAAACTTGTCAATTTCCGAACAGGAGATCGAGTTCTTTTTATCTTTACTCAATTTGTACAATATTATTTTCGGTTCGCGATGATACACTTTCGATACTTGGGTTAGTTAAGAATTTTTTAGACTGACTGGATGATTTTGAAGGGAGCATTTATATTCTTTTATTCGTTGGAGTGGGAGAAGGCTTTGCTTGTACTTATCATATATTTCGGAGAACGGCTGGAGTGACCGAATGCCACGCAGGAGGCTGAGAACGGGTGCTGACCGGACGGTCACACGTGATAAGGCGCTCGGAATTTTGGTTTATCATATGGCTGCCCGAATTTCACCTGTGACATTCCCCCCTTCTTAGATTGAACTTGGTCCCTCAAGTTTTCTTCAGAAGACTTTTGTGGAATCGGACTCGACGTAGTTTGAAAATTACACCTGATTCCTCCTCTTCATCTAAGTGGTATGTGTTGGTTGGAATATAGATGTTGGGTGATGCGGCCAGGGTGAGTGGTACTGGTGGGGCTGTCACATTGTGGCTGTTGATTACAGTTTCATTTCTGCAGCAAAATAAATTGATACATAATTTGTTCGGTATACATTTCCTGATGCATTTGAATAGCCCTATTTTGTTTAATCCATATATACCTAGTATGCCTAATGCTATGTACCCTAATATTTGGAGCGTGGTTAGTCCCCAATATTGTATATTTTTGATTCTATGTTCGAAATGAAGAGCTTCTATCTCGTCGCCTATTTTATCGATCGTTGTTTTATAGCCTTGTAAATTATCTATTATCTTCGGTGCTCGC
The DNA here is from genome assembly GCF_011952205.1 of Bombus bifarius. NCBI lineage: Eukaryota > Metazoa > Arthropoda > Insecta > Hymenoptera > Apidae > Bombus > Bombus bifarius. The sequence continues at coordinate 33,626 of NW_022885492.1, forward strand.
TCGAGTTTATCTAACAGATGAGTGAAACTATCGTTTGTTTCGAGCGCTCGGGTTTTTGTTTTGATTTCGTATTTGACTTCGTTTTTTGTTTCGCCTATACGCATGTGTTCATCTTTGTAGAATATATCAGAAGAAGTGTTGGCTCTTATGATGGAAGGCTTGTCAACTTTTTGCAAGGTATGTTTCGTTTGGCAAATTGTGTCTATTTCTATCGGATTTGTTGGTATCGCAATGTAGCAGTTGCTAGCTTTGAGCGGTATAAAGCTAATGTCTTCAATCTTAAGAACAGTTATTTGACAATGTTCAATGTGTGGTTTGAAATTTATTATTTCGCTGCGACAATCGGTTCTCGAGTTTCTGTCATGGATTGGTAGTGTTTGTTTGCATATTGTGGTTCCGTCTCGATTCTTACAAAGTTTGTTGAAGTACTCGATATCAGCGTTTATAAATGAAAGACCTGAGGATAAATATATCTGATGTTCGCCTACTGGAGCCAAAAATACTCCATTTCTTTTACTCGGGATAGGATATACCTGTAATATGTTCCATTCTGTGTTAGAGACTAAAGGTACTTTAGTAATAATATTTAGTAATATTCTGTCATCTATTGTGAAGATTTTAAGATCACTGATGTCGTGTATGAATTGAAAATGTTCGGTTTTGGCAGAAATCGCGGTGTTGTACATCTGGCTACCTATTGCCTTGGCGTAATTTTCTATGAATTCATTGGGGTCAAGTATTTGTGGACTAATTATTCCTTGTTTGCCTAATATCATGACGTTAAGCATTTCATCTAATTGGAAGTGTAAAGCTTGCATCGCGGTGTCGACTTTCATGATCATCTTAAGCATAGATCTATCGATATTTGCCTGCTGTTGTAATTTTAATATATCACTATATGATCTCTCTAAGTGGTTTAGGTCTTCTGAGTTTACAATTCTTCTAATAAGTGCTGTTTGATTAGCTATTATGGTCTTGATTTTATTATTTTCATCAAATAGTTTGTCCATATTCTTGTTTGTGAGCGTAAGATCGTCATCGTCGAGAGTTCCGAACAGACTTTTCAATACGGAACCTATGATGTTGAGTAAACCTCGTGTGCTTCGGATATGTGTTAACGCTTTCAAGTGTTTTGCGAGTTGTTTTTGGTTATTGATACGATTTTATAATCCGCCTAACTCTTCAACGTATTGTTTGCTGATTGCACGTCAGTCTATTGTTAATTTATATGATTCTATTGCGCTTATCTGCTCGTATATATCGCTAGTGTCTAATCCTACTATTACATTGGCAGTATCGCTGTACAAATATCCTTTTCCTATGTTTTCTACGAATACAGAGTTTCCTTCTAATGGCGTAATATTTATTTGCGCGGATACTATTCCGGCAAAGAGGAGCGTCGACCTGGAAAGTAAGGTTTTAAACGATTACCGTGTATCTTTTTGTCTTGAATCAGATAGTATGGAGTACATACTTTATCAATCGTGTACGGTCCTAACCATTCCACATCAAGTTTATGCCTTTTATGATCGTTATGTATTAAAACGGAGTCTCCTTCTTTGAAAACTGATTGAGGTTTTATAATTTTACGTTTTTGATCGCGCTGATATCGCTGTTTACTTTTGATCAATGTTTCGCGAGCGTGTCGGAGTCTAGAGTCCCATTCCTTTTTGCGGAACGTGACTTCGTCTGCGTATGTGCGTTGGGGATTCTTGGATATTGTGGAGGGAAGATTGGCTTGGTGTCCGAATGTGAGTTCGAATGGCGTGTAACCAGTAGAGTCGTGTATCATTGTGTTATATGCAAGGCATACAAAGTTAAATTGATCGTCCCATTCTTCATCCGAATTTCGCTGTATCGATTTTAACATGTCTGTTATTACTGCGTGTGTCCGTTCTAACGATCCGTTACTTTGTGGGTGGAAGGATGTCGTTTTGATATGTTTGATTTTGAACGCGTCTTCGTACTGTTGCATTAAACTAGATATAAAATTCTGTCCGCGGTCAGTTAATATCTTTTTTGGAGCGGAAAAGATGTAAATGTAATGATTCAAGAGTGCGTTCCAAATTGTTTCCGTTTGCTGAGTTTTTAGTGGTACGAGTATTAAGTATTTTGTCAATTTGTTATGTATGGATAGAATGTACTGATTGCCTTTTTTCGTCTTTTTCAGTGTGTGTGTGTCGGTGATACAAGGTTCTTCGCGCGGTCTGATACGTGTAGTTTTAGATGTTTGGCATGTGTCGCATGATTCTATATGTTGTTGTATGCGTTTCATCAAATCTGGTACTCTGTGCCGTTCACGAATGCGGTCGTATGTCTTTTGTATTCCGGGGTGTCCTACTAAATCGTGATTTTCTTTCAATAATTCGTCTATTTCTTCGTCGCTATATGTTTGAATTGGTTCCCATGCAAAATTTAATTCTTTTACGGTGTCGTTCAGGAATAGTAAAATTCGTTTGATCGCGTTCTTCTCGGTCTCTGTGAAACTGTCGTCGCCTATACCTATCTTTTCGTTTATACGAATAATTTCGTTTAATTTAGTTAACCATTCGATTCTGTCGTAATTTCCTAGCTCTGTTTTGGATAATTGATAGAAAGATTTACGGTTCGGAGTCATTTTGAGAATTTTGGGTAACGCGTCGGTAGATTTTTCCCAATCGTGATATTTTTTATCGAGTTCTATGTTCAAATTTTCGCGTCGTCTGGTCAGAACATGTATTCTAGATAGTGTGTCGGCTGCAGTATTATATTTTCCTTTCGTGTATTCTATGTCGTATTCGTATTCTTCTAGTTTTAATCGCCATCTCATCAAGCGTGATGAGGGGTCTTTGCAATTCTGTAACCATTTTAGTGCTTGGTGATCGGTTCGGATGAGGAATTTCCGTCCTAACAGATATTGTCGGAGGCGTTTCACGGCCCATACTATTGCTAAAAGTTCTTTTTCTGTAGTGGAATAATTTCGTTCCGGTGGGTTTAGAGTTCGCGAGATATAACAACATGGATGTCCGTCCTGTGATAAGATTGCACCTATACCTTCGTTACTGGCGTCAGTCGTTAATGTGAATGGTTTCGCAAAGTCTGGGAATTTTAGTACGGGTGATGAACAGAGTTTGTCTTTTAATGTCTGGAATGCTTCCTGGGTTTTATCTGTCCAATGAAATGGTGTCTCCTTTTTTGTAAGTTCGGTCAATGGTTTCGCGATCTTAGAAAAGTTTCTGATGAACTTACGGTAATAACCTGCTAGTCCTAAGAACGATTTGATGTCTGTGGGATTACGTGGCTGTTTGAAATTGCTAACGGCTTCTAATTTTTTGGGATTTGGCTTTACACCTTCGGCGGTTACTATATGTCCAAGATATTCTAATTCTGGTTTGAGAAATTCGCATTTGTCCGGCTGTATTTTGAGTCCGAGTTCCCGTAGGCGTTGCAATACTATCGCGAGGTTGCTATTGTGCTCTTCAATCGACTGTCCGAATATTATAATGTCGTCGAAATATACGAAGCAATGTTTATTTATGAGTCCTCTTAGCGCGGTATCCATCATGCGTTGAAATGTTGCAGGTGCATTCTTTAAACCGAATGGCATCCTATTGTAATGATAGTGTCCTTGTGGTGTGGAGAATGCTGTGTACTTTTTAGAGTCTATGTCCATTGGGATTTGGTGGAATCCGGAGGATAAATCGAGGGCTGAGAAGAATCTTGCGTTGCCTAGTTGGGATAGTATGTCGTCTATGTCAGGTAATGGATATGCGTCCTGGTCAGTTAGTTCGTTTATTTTTCTGAAGTCTATTACAATTCGCCATTTCTGTTTCCCTGAGGCGTCTGCCTTTTTTGGTACTACCCAGACTGGTGAATTGTAAGGAGAATCAGATGGTTCTATAATGTTCTTTTGTAGCATTTCGTCCATTTGTCGTTTGATTTCTTCTTTATGGCATTCAGGCGGTCGGTAAGATTTTGTGTTAATGATTTTATTTTCTTTTAACGTTATTGTGTGTTTAGCAAGATTAGTGCATGGTAATAAGTCGGTCTCTAGATTGAATACGTCAAGGTAGAACAGCAATATCTTTTCGATTGGTTCACGGGGGGTTTTCTCTATATGCGAAAGTCTAACTAAATCTTTAAACGTGGAGACTTGATCATACGTATTTGAATTTTCGATAAAATTGGTCATTTTGGCTGGGCACTCACCACCATTGATAAAGCATATCGTTGTCGGTTTTCCTTCCAGGTAGACTGTTTTTGACACTGCTTGTTTTGGAGGTACGTCGTTTTCCTGTTGCAATAAAAGTATATTATTGTCGAGCTTTAATTGTTGATTCGAAAGTTCAAATTTGAATTTAGATAGGGCTGGCAAACCGAATATGCCGTCTTCTATAATTGGAAAGTTGTCTTCTACCACAAAAAATTCTAGAGTTTTGCCAAATAGTTTTATCAAGGCGTGTTCGTTGGTTTTAAATTTAGAGTGTCCCATCGAGAATTTCCGTTCTTTTGTTATTCTTGGTCGTAATACGCATCTTCGCTTGAGTATATTAATTCCTGCTCCGCTGTCAATGAGGAATTTATGTCGCTGTCCGTCGGATCGTAAAAGTACTGTGGGTAGTCTTCCTGTTGTGGCGTTAATTCGTAGGTCTGGTCTATTGGTTCCTCTATTTCTTCCTTGTGTGTCTCGAGATTGTGGACTGCTGGTGGTCTCGGAAATTGGCTGGTGTTCGAAAATTTTTACATTGACTGGAGACATGTCCGATTTGGTTGCATTTGAAGCATTTTAATTGTGTCCTTTGGGCAAGTGGTATTTGTTCGGTTTGTCGGAAGCTTCTGGCATTGGATTGGGTGTTGGAGTTGGTTTTTTAGTGATCGGATTAGGATTATTGGTTGTTAGTCGTTGCTGCTCAGGAAGTCGTAATCGTTCTATTGGTTTTAGTCGTCGATTTCGATCTTCCCTGAAGAATCGCTCGATGTCGGTGGCTTTCTTTTCGGCTTCAAGGATATTGTATGGTGGATTGGCGAGTAGTAATTGTCCTATTTCGCCTTTCAGGCCTCGGATAAAATTGATCACGGAGTCTTTTAAAATCCTGTCGTTCATAGCTCGTCTAGTAATTTCGTCACGGTATTCGTTCGTTATACTGTATTGTAACTTATTGAGTGCTCTGCGGAACCTGATGATA
>NW_022885493.1:0-19013 GCF_011952205.1 Bombus bifarius
AATAGATATTTTACAAGGGAAGTAAAAATATAGGTAAATAAATATAAGTAAAAAAGTATAAGAAATCATTTATTTTTTCTAAAATATATTTTGTATATATTTTATCTTCTATTTATATTTCTTTACATAATTTTCACAATATATTTATGAATTAGATGTATTTTCATAACCTACTACTACCGTTCTACTAGCGAGTTTTCGCATGCTCAATGAGATATGCAGTATAGGAAGTGCATAAATATATATTTTTTATGTATCTTCAAACACGAACTAGAATATCGAGCATGTTATCATTTTCCTGTGGATTGTAAAATGATCAACCGTGGTTGATAAATTAACAAATTGTAAAAATTTGTCGATTTGTAGTACGAGTGCGGAGTGCGAGTAGTAACGATAGTGAACACACAATTGAATACCCAAACGACAAACTCCTGAGCTTTATACTTATTTTTACGTGGGTCCAAACTTTATCGATTCGATATAGGCTCTGACCGCTCTGGGTTATTTAAAATATATGTCGGGTTAAGATCGGAATTTTGGGCGCGCGTGACAACTCTTCGCGTGGACTAGCCATCGTTTCACAAAGCCGAGATTATATGTACGCGTATATACAAGACTATCACAAAGCTTAACAAATAATTAAGTCTAATGAATAATAAATTTGATGAACAATGAAGTTAATAAATAATAAATTATACGAATAATTAAGTTTAACAGATAATAAGTCTAATGAATAATAAGCTTAACGAATAGTAAGATTAATGAATAATATGATTTACGAATAATGAATTTAATGTACACTATTAACAATGTGTTTGTTGGGTTCAAACGAATCCACGGCCAACGAGATAACTCTTTACTAAGCGTAAAAATAATCTTAGGCACAAAATACGATTGACGAAAATGCTCGAGGTGTCACTCTTCAAGGCAATCGCACGAATGCCGGCCTCGTCTGAAATTTGATACGCACTCGTTAGAAGCATCGAGAAAGTTCCGAACGCCGTTGCTAGGCAGTTTCTGCTTGGAGTTTGGTTATTGATACAATGTATGTCCCATTGTATCGGCACCTCCGAGGTAACCTCACACGTGGCTAGGCCCGCTCTCGAGGCCGCATGCCGCCACAATCACACTTCTCGGAAAACCCATACAACCACTCGTCAGACCTCCGTTAGGCAAAACGTTTATCCCGTGACCGTGGCTACGTTCGGCGACCAATCGTCACCTCGAAGCCAATCTCGCTATCACTAATTTTAAACAATTACAGCTATAATAAAATCTAGGCTAAAGTACTAGAGGATGTTCCGAAAATTTCCAAGGAAAGGCTTCGGCTTTCCTTTCATCTCCGACATATAGGTAGAGAAATAGGAAAGGATAGGGGAAGACGTTTGGATATAGTGGATTTGAAGTACAATTTCATTCGCAAAATATAGCGAACCAAGAAAGAACCGTGGAAAGATTTGGACATTTGTGCGCTTCATGTGACGCTGGAGAGAAGAAAAGAAAAAAGAAACGAGAGGGAAGAGACCAAAAGAATGAAAAATGAAACCTTTCTTCACAAAAGACAGAAAAGATTCACTATGCATATTATTCGCTTCGCCTTATCGTTATCCACGTACGCACGCACGCACGCACGCACGCACATTCACGGTTTCACCTTATACACTTGTTGTGTACTATCGTATCATTTTACCGACCAGTAGCGGTTGAAAATCCTATGTACTGTCTACCTCTCACTCGGTCGCAGATACATCGTTGAAGCCAGTTTAGACTCTAGCTCTGTTTAGACTCTAGGATATCGCGCGGGAATATACGCGCTTTTTCTCATACCTATAGAAATGTTAACTCAAATTTGGCGAAATTACTTATAATATTTATATTGATATTTATTTGATCTATTAGAATCGTTTTTAGATTAATATTTATATAATATTCCATAATCCATACAATGATTTTCCTCAAGCAAATAATAATTTAATATTTTTTTAAAATTAAAATGTGATATCGTCCAAAACAATCGCTTCTGTGTAATGGAACATTGCAAAATTTACAGACAAAACATATTCTACTTCTTTTCTTTTTTAATTGTGCAAATTCTACATTGGGGTTTTGGGGCTTTTTTACTCCGACGACTAGACACTATGTTTATAAGTTTATGTTTTCCGAAATTTGGTAGTCTTTGTGGGTGATCTAGTCTGGATGATCTGCTTGTCATATGTCTCATAAGTGTTTGCTGTACTAGATATTTCTTCGTCGTTTTCCTTTGATCCACAATCTTCTATCCACGAAATTATCACTTTTTGCAGGAAATTTTTTATATGTATTCTTATTCTATGGCCCATAATCATTCCCGTTGGGGCCCCGGGAGCATCTTCTTTCGTCCCCTCGTAGTGGTGATCCCCACCGCTTGCCCTTCACCGTCGTTACTTCTGAGGTGATGGGCGTGATAGGTATTGAAGGAACACTCGAATATGTTTAACAATAAATATTTATTAACAAAATATATTCGGTGAGTATACTTGACGTAAAACTCGCGGTTATTAATTTCGGTTCGCGGTTCGCGATTACAAGTTCGAACTCGGGTAGATTCGGGTAGATACGATTCGATATGCGCTACGAGTTCGGACGATGATTGCCTGAGATGTCGAGCAACTCGGATCAGTGATTGCTGCCAACTATCAACTATCAATTCGGACAGGCGTCTCGCGACTGACTTTCCGTCACGATGATGCTGGATAGGAAAAACTATGATGGGGTGTGTCTAAGGATACGAGATCATCGGATTCGTTTAGGAAAGCGTTGGTTCGGAAAGTGAGGGAAGTGGACGTCGTTGTTAATTGGCTAAATTTTGAGTTGGTGGTTGGAAAAGGATACTAACCATCCTTGAGAGAAAGATGCTAGTAGGAAGCGTCGTACGTGAGAAAAGCAGATTTCCCGTATCTTCCCGTAGTAGGTGGTAGATTTAGGGACTATTGGGATAAAGACTGTTTGTCCGTTTGAAGGACCTTAATTAACAAAATCCTAAGATTGGGGTTAGGTTGGGGTTAGGTTTAATTAATTAATTTAAATATTTTAAAAAATAATAAATTTTATTTTATAAATAAAATTTTTTATTGATCATTTATTAATATTTTTTATTATACTTACTTGATTAGGAAAACAAATAACTGAATACCCATATACTAATTTAAATATATTATTTACATCATTATATTTTATATATTTAATTTTATCATTTTTTATAAATAATATTTGAGATACATTGAATACGAATTAGTTTCAACTTATTAACTACGAAAATAGGAATGGGGAAATATGAAAGAAAGTAGGAAACTAAGAAGTATGTTTTCATGCGGTCATAAAATTTGCTAGGGTATAAAGCCAGGTATAATTCCTTAGGAAATTTTGAAAACATTTGGGGGGGTGCAAACCCTTGGAGGCGGAGCAAAAGACACTTTTGCTGGACTGCAATGTCCGTCTGTTGCGATTCTGTCCTGCTTCTGTCGTCCTGTTTCTTAAAAACTCTATAATTTTCACTGCTTTAATACTTTTCTTGAACTATCAATATTATATAGCAGTGCACTATATCCAATTAATAATAATAGCAGGATACTCTGAATTGAAATTAATACGTACGGTACATTGAGTACATAAAAAATAAATATTATTGTTTAATAAAATAATTAAAATTAATAAAATTAAATTCACAATAACAAATTCTAAAATAAATATAATATTAACCAACTTAAAAAAAATTAAATTTCTTAATATAATATTAAATTTCGAAAAAATTTTATAAAAATATCTATAATTCCCAAAATTATTGTTTTTATTTAAACTATTTTTTGTTAAATTTATATATTAGTTATATAGTTTAATAAAAACATTAATTTTGTAAATTAAAAATTTAAAAATATTAATATAACTATAGGTAATTTTAATATATTAATTTATTATTAATGAAAACTTTTATAATTCTATTCTTCCTTATATTTATAAATTTAAATATTAATTTAATTTTAATTTTAAATTATTTTTATAAAAATAAATATCATTAACATATAAACAAATAATTTCATTAAACTTGTATATCTTATTAATTATTTTTATTAGAGGAATTTTAATTTTATTTTCTTATTTTATTAGTTTAATTAATGAACCATTTAAAAAAACCAATTATTTAAATTTATTTTTTACAAATTTAATTTTAATATTAACTTTTTTATTCTTAATTAATCATTATGATATAAATATTAAGATCTTAAATTTTAATTATTACAAAAATAATAAAATTTATAATATTAAAACATTATATTTAAATCCCAACTATTACATTGTTTTAATATTTATTATTTTCTTAATTATTATATTATTTATTATAACAAAAATTTGTTATATTAAAAACAAAAACTTACGAGCAAAAAAATGAAAAAAGTAATTTCATCAATTTATAAAATTCATATAATAAATTTACCAATATCATTTATTAATTTACCTACTCCAATTAATATTAATTACTTATGAAATTTTGGATCAATACTTGGAATATTTTTAATCATTCAAATTATCTCAGGATTATTTTTATCAATACATTATTGTCCAAATATTAATATTGCATTTTATAGAATTTCAAATATTATAAAAGATATAAACTCAGGATGATTAATTCGAGTAATTCATATAAACGGTGCATCATTTTATTTTTTCATTATATATTTACATATCGCACGAAATATATACTATTATTCATTTAAATTACTACAAGTTTGATTAATTGGAGTTTCAATTCTAGTTTTATCAATAGCAACAGCATTTCTTGGTTATGTATTACCATGAGGTCAAATATCTTTTTGAGGAGCAATAGTAATTACTAATTTAATTTCAGCAATTCCCTATATTGGACAATTTACAGTTGAATGAATATGAGGAGGATTTTCAATTAATAATGGTACATTAAATCGATGTTATTCATTTCATTTTATTTTACCATTTTTAATCTTAATAATAGTATTCATACATCCAATTATTCTTCATATTACAGGATCATCAAATCCAATTCATTCAAAACTAAACATTTATAAAATTAATTTTCATCCATATTCCTCAATTAAAGATTTAATTACAATCATCTTAACTTTTATTTTATTTATATTAATTAACTTACAAATACCTTACATCTTAGGTGATCCAGATAATTTTAAAATAGCAAATCCAATAATTACACCAATACATATTAAACCTGAATGATATTTTTTATTTGCATATTCAATTCTACGAACAATTACAAATAAACTAGGAGGAGTAATTATACTTTTTATATCAATTTTTATTTTATATTTAATTCCATTAATTAATTTAAATAATTTACAAAATAATAAATTTTATTTCATAAATAAAATTTTTTATTGATGATTTATTAACATTTTTATTATACTTACTTGATTAGGAAAACAAATAATTGAATATCCATATACAAATTTAAATATATTATTTACATCATTATATTTTATATATTTAATTTTATCATTTTTTATAAATAATATTTGAGATATATTATTAAAAAAAATAATTAGTTAATGAACTTGGATAAGTATATGACTTGAAATCATATTATAGAAATAAAATTTTCCATTAACTTTAAATAAACAATTATCTAAGTATAAATTAAAATTTAATTATATAATTAAATTATTATAATTATTAAACATAAATAATTTATTTAATTTAAATCAAAATTAATTATATTCACATTTTTTTTAAATTTTAAATTTATCTAATAAATTTATAATTTATTTAATAAAACCTATAAATAAATTAAATATAAAAAATAAAAAATTTAATTTATATACATATATATATCTATAAATATATATATGTATATAAATATTTTAAAATTTAAATATCATAAATTTATATATATATATATTTAATATATTTAAATACACACACAAATTTACTTATTTATATTTATATATATATATATATAAACACAAACTTACTAATAATATTAATATATTTATATAAATACATACAAATTTATTAATATACACACATATTTAAATATATATATAAAATACACACACACACATATTTAAATATAATTTTTAAAATAAAATTAATTTTTAAATTAATAATATTAATTAGAAATCAATAAATAAATATTAAATAATTTATTTATATATATATAAATTTAGTAAAAATTAATTTTTTAATTAATTAAATTTATATAAACAAACTTATATATTTAAATATAATAATTAAAAACTTAATCTATATATATACATATAAATTTTTATAATTTTTAAATTAATAATAATTTATTATAAAAAAATTTTATTAAAAATTAAATATTTTTTTAAATACAAATTAAAATACTATCAAAACAATAAATTCTTTTATTAAATAAATTTATATTAAATATATCAAAATTAATACTAATAATTCAATTCAACATATTATTATTAATTTATCATATCGAATACGAGGTAATACACCACGAATTATAATTAATAAAATTAAATGAAATAAATAAACTAAAATAAAACTAAATGATCATCAATTTAATCCAAAAAACATTATTGTTAATAATAATCTTATAAATATAATATTTATATATTCAGATAAAAAAATTAACACAAATAATCTTCTATAATATTCAACATTAAAACCAGAAACTAATTCTGATTCACCTTCAATCAAATCAAATGGAACTCGATTTAAATCAATTAATGCTCTAATTATAAAAATAATATATAAAGGATATATATAAAAATATATATATATATTATATTGAAATTTTATAAATATAAATAAAGAATAATTCTCAATTAAAGTTATTAGTAAAAAAAAAACAAAAATAATAAAATTTCAAATGAAATTATTTGAGAAACTGAACGTAATGAACCTGAAATTGAATAATTACATAAAGACACTCAACCAATTATTATAATTGGATAAACCATTAATCTCAAAATTAATATTAAAAAAATAATTCTATAATCAATAAAAAGAAAAGAATATATTCAAGGATAAATAAATCATAATATTAATGATAAAAAAAATATAATTATTGGACTATATAAATATAAATTATTAAAATTTAAAAAAAAAATTCCTTTGATATCAATTTTAAAGCATCTCTAAAAGGTTGAAATAAACCTTTAATTATTAATTTATTTGGACCTTTTCGTAATTGAATATAACCTAATATTTTACGCTCAAATAAAGTTAAAAAAGCCACTCTAATCAAAATTATAAATATCATTAATAAAAAATTAAAAAAAAATATTATTATATATTATAATTTTATTATAATTTATTTAAATTCTAAATTTAATGCACTAATTTGCTAATATAATCAAAATTATTAATTAAAGTTAATAATATAATTTAATTAAAAATTATAGTCCTTTCGTACAAATAATTTATTTATTTTTATAGATAGAAACCAATCTGACTCACGTCGATTTGAACTCAAATCATGTAAGATTTTAAAAGTCGAACAGACTTAATTATTAAACTTCTGCATTTAAAATTTATCTTAATTCAACATCGAGGTCGCAATCATCTTTATTAATATGATCTTTAAAAAGATATTACGCTGTTATCCCTAAGGTAATTTATTCTTTTAATTTATAATACAAGATCATTAATTATTCTTTAATTGAAGTTTATATTTAAAATAAAGTTTTATAAATTTACTAATCCTCCCAATTAAATATTTATATTTAAAAAATTTAAAATCTAATATATGTAAATATAAAATTCTATAGGGTCTTATCGTCCCATAAATATATCTTAGCATTTTTACTAAAAATTTAAATTAATTATATATATATGAGACAGTATATATCTCATTAATTCTTTCATTCTAGTTTTTAATTAAAAAACAATTGATTATGCTACCTTTGTACAGTCAATTATACTGCAGCCATTAAATAATTAAATCACTGGGCAGATAGACTTAAAATTAAAATCAATAAGCCATGTTTTTGATAAACAGGTGAATATATTTAATTTGCCTAATTCCTTATATATATATATTTCAAAATTTATTAAAAAATAAAAATTTTAAACATAAAATATTACTAATATAATCATTATACTTAATTTAAATAAATTATAAATTATTTTTTTTTAATAAATATATATTATTCAATTTTATATAAATTTCTTAAATTTTTAAAATAAAATTATTAAATTATTAAGTATTTATTAATAAAAATTATTACTAAATCAATATAATTATAATATAAATTTTTAAATAATAATAATAATAATTTAATTATATATTTAAATTTATAGATTATCCCATAAATTTTTTATATAAAAATAAAAAAAATTATAAAATAAATTTTTTATATTTTTTATATATAAATTAAATTCATTTTAAAAAAAACTAGATATAAAAATAATCGATTAACATTTAATTTCTAAATATATATTATAATTTTTTATTCAACAAAAACATAATTAAATATTTAACTCTTTTTCTTTCGAGAATAATAAAATTATTAAATTATATTAATTAACCCTGATACAAAAGGTACAAAATTTATTTTACTTATTTAATTCTTTAAAATTTCATTCACATTACTAAATCTATAAATCATTATATTATTTCATAAATTATTACTTTAACAATTATTTATTATACAACTTTACAAAAATATAATTTAATAAATTTTAAACTAAAATATTAAATTTATTATTTAAAAAAAAATTCAATTTAAATAATTTTCATTAAAAATGAAATATTATAAAAACTAATTTTTTATCGAAAAACATTTTCCAATATTTTACTATGTTACGACTTATTCCACAAATGAAATTGACGGGCAATTTGTACACTTTTCAAAACTATTTTCAAATTAATTAATTTATTAATTTTACTTTTGAATCCTCTTTCAAATTAATATTAAAATATAATTATTAAAAAATTAAATTTATTATAACTCATCGATTCTTAAATATACTACGTTTTGATTTGAATTAAAATTTTTTATTAAATTTTTATTAAAATTAATTTTATATAATAATATACAACAATACATAAACATCTACTTAAGTTTATCTTATCGTGGATTATCAAATTAAACCACAAGTGGCAGATAGCGCGGAGACAATGTATCTATGTGCTGAATCAAAAGTAAAACTTTTTTATTTCTAATTTCTCCAAAATTAAACTTTTACTAATATATTTGTGATGGTAGATTTACTTATTGATATGTATTTAATTATCATTTACTCAGTAAGCAAATATGCTCCAAATTATATCGTGCTTGGTCTTATCTGAATGAGAAAAGTGTGACAAATATGTTGGTAAATGATTTCATTTACTACAATGAATCAAAAATAAAAAGAATTTGATTTATGAGTTGAGGGTCTCAGCTTGTGGGAAGTTTTTAATGTTTGCGTAATGTACGCCTAGTATAGGTGCTCACATAAACGTTGCACTTCATACTACCATTTATTGACTTACAATGTAACCATTCCTTAGACTATGAACTTACAAACTAGTATAGGGAGGCCCGATATTGTATTATGGATCGCTGACATTTTAGGAGGGGGAAGAAAGAGAATAAACGTATGAGATATATAATTACGTATATATGATTACACAATTGCAGGGAACATTTTCTTAATTTAACTGTGTTTGTCAATTCACATCAGAGACCAGGCCACACACCGCGGGCAGGATGGCGCCCAGATGTCTGCACATCCTTGGCGCGTGCCCTCAGTAGTCCTAAGTCCAGGGGTCTTGGAATTTTCATAGTTAAGGTCCTTCAGGCCAAGCGAGTATCTCTTGTCTTAGATTTCCTTTTACGTTTATTGTTTACTACGGGTTAACAGGGAAAGTACGTTTTCCTCGCGTCTGCTATGTTGCGTTAGCAACTTTCTCACGAGGGCGGCTAAAACCCTTCCTGGTCCACCAACCGTCTTATTATCCAATCGGAGAAAGATGTCTACTACCCTCACTTACTTAACAAAAATTATCATCAACAAGTCCGATAGTCCCGTGTCCTTAGACACACCCATCCCTAGCTTTCCCCAGACACAGTATCGTCAGTAAAACTTCACTTATTCCGTATCCTTAGAATAGTCAACATATCTTTACCGGTCTCTATCCTCATAACAGTCGCGTACTTAACGTATCAGTGTAACTAGGTTTTACATAAGGTGATTGGAGTGAATTGTGATTTGTGTGTGTTAATTCAGTGTGTATTTCATTGTGATTGCTGAATTCATAATAAAGATTAATGAAAACAAAATTAATAGTTGTGTTACGACTCAGCTATTTTATTTTATCGTCTAACCCTCAAGTTTACGTGACATTTGCATTGTTCTTTTGTGATCTTTGCTTACAATCTTTGGTTCATTTACTAACTGAACATACGGTTTTCTTATTGCTATAATTTAATTTTCTACGGTGGTTAGCCACCAATATTTATCTTTATTGTCTTTGAGTGTCTCACTTAAATCTACGGTTGACAATTTATACATAAGTCTTATATTGCTATCCTTATGGTCTATGTCGCTATCGTACAGTATTTTTTATTATTACGTTTCTGCTGTAGTGATAGAATAATGCTAAGTTATTATTGTTTTGGATTAATTTCGCGCTATCTAAACAGGTGAAGGATTCCGGGGGGAAATAACCTGTTTTTTGAACGTGTTTATGGTATAACGGGTTTGACTATAGATTGTGGGCGACGATGAAGTTTATGATTATTTTGTGTATCTTTGACCAGTGGTCTGACTAATTTAAGAATGAAGAATCGATATGGATTAATTTGGGCTCTTCGTATAGCTTGTGATTTGCTATATTTGCTAAATTTCAATTCTGGCAATCTATATATTCCTAAACATGCTGTGATGTATTTTCTTTCAATGATTCTTAATTTTTCCGTGGCGTTGACACTTACATTGAAACAGATTTAACGACCATACATTAGAATGGTTGGTCTAATTAGTGTTTTGTAGCAGTGAAGTTTTATTGATCTGTGCGAATCTTTCGAGTAAGGTAGTCTTATGAGGTATAAGAAGAATTTATCTGCTTTCTATAACTGTGTCTTTATGTTGTCGTTGTGATTTAACCCGAAGTTTAGATGGACTTCGAAGCATCTAACTTTGTTTGCATCGGAAAATTTTCCGTTGATATTTTCTGTTGTATGGAAGAATATTTTCGAATTTATTCTCACGTCGTACTTTGCTTTTGAAGTTTTTGAAATATATGGACTGAACGAGATTGTTTCACATTTATGGGTGTAGATTCTTAGCTTCCGTGTTGGAAAGCGTAATTTTCTACTTTCTTGACTAGGTCTTGCAGCTGGATTTTTATTTGTCACGGTTTATTGTTTCTGATGTAATTAACATATCATTTACGAATGCTATTGCTGATTTATTATTTTGATTGCCGTTCTTGTTCATGCCATACATTTATAATAGGACACTAAACATGGATATTGAACAGGATAGGCTGGTTTACCGTGTCTTACTGTAGATCACGATGCGTTTGGTCCGTTTGCTTGATCCCTCTGAGAGGTAGAAGTATCTATCATTTTCTTTTTAATTTTTCCTTTATTAAACGTTCTTATTTGTTTCTACAAATACTTACATTTTTGTATCATTTGCTAATTACTATAGCATGGGGATTTCTGTGCTATTACCCATAATAAAAAAAAACAAAATAAAATAAGGAAGGTTTTTAACGTTTTAATTAGAATGTATGGGTGTGTGATTTGTTAATAATTGAGGATGAGTAAGGATAACTATTATCATTATTCTTATCATTATCATTATCATTATCATCACGTTCATCATCATTATTATTATTATTATTATCATTATTATCATTATTATCATTATTATCATTATTATTATCATTATTATTATTATTAATATTATTATTATTATTATTATTATTATTATTATTATTATTATTATTATTTTCTGTGTCCCTTGGTTCTCCTGTTATTTCTCATTCTTCTATTACGTGTCTCAGGTCTTCTTTCTTTTTACATAGCTTGCATCTTTTTTCTCCCTCTTCTTTCCAGTATTCCCTTGATTTAGTCTCGTTTCCACATCTGAATCTTGCTAATATTTTTCTGTCCTTCCACTTCATCCTCCCTTCTAAGTATTTTGCTAACTCTTCTTTGGCGATTTTTCTATAATGTTTGTCATATTTTGATTCCCTTATCCTTTTCCCCCTCTCTTCTTCTTCTCTCTTTCTCCTTTCTTCTATAATTTGGTCTAGTGTCATCTTTTCTTGCTCTTCTCTTACTTCCATCTGTGTCCCTCCATTTCTCATCCTTTCTAGTCCCTTCTTTCTCTTTCTTGCTCTTTTCCGTTATTGGCCATTTCCCCAGTTTCTCTCTCTTTCCTTTATGCACTTCTTTACTAGTTCCTTTTTTGACTCTATGGCTTTCCCTTCATACCTTGCTGCTCTTCCTAATACTTTTTCTTTGATTTCTGTTAGCTTACATTCTTCTATCGATATATAATTCGGTGTTGTCATATCTAAACCTAAGCTCCATTTCACATATCTTCTTTGTATTCTATCCAGCCTTTCTTCCATGTTCCAGCCTCATACCTATGCTCCAAACAGCGCCACGTTCTCTACCAGCGTTCCAAACATCTTCATTCTCCTCTTGTTGTCCTGTTTGGAAATTTTTTCTTCCACGCTCCATGTTTTCTTCATTGCTTTTCTTGCTCTCTTTTTCCTGTCTTCTATGTGTTTCTCATCACTACCGTTTTTTCAGTAGTATGTACCCTAGGTATCTTATCTCGTCCACTTCTTCTAATTCTCGTTCTCCCCATTTCCATTTTCTTTGTCTCCTCTTGTTCTTTCGTTTTTTTCGAAAACTACACTCTTGGCCTTTTTCGTGCTCAGTTCCAATTCGGTGTCCTTTAAAAATATTTCGAATCTCTTTAGCATTTCCTTTAGCTTCTCCTCTCTATCAGCCATCAGCACAATATCGTCTGCATATGTCAATGACCATACCTTTCTTTCTCCTGCCACTATGCCCCCCCCCCCGACTTGTCCTTTCCTTAATTCTTCTTCCAGCCCCGCCACGTAGATGTTAAATAGGGCTCAACGGGCATCCTTGCCTGACTCCCCTCACTGTCCAAAATTCTTTTGTGTTGTTATTCTTGATTCTTACCACATTCTTTGTTTCTGCGTATATCTCTTTATTCCTTCTGGTTAAGTTTTCGTTAATCCCCATTTTTCTCATTTTCTCCTCCAATTTCTTTCTGTTTAGCCTGTCGAACGCCGCTTTTAAGTCCGCAAAGCAGGCATGTAGTTTTTCTTTTTCTCTACTCAACTGTTTGTCTATGGTTTATCACAAATACCGCGTCTTTCTTTTCTGAATCCGAATTGGCTCTCTTTCAGTTTGTTTTCAATCTCTGCCTTCAGTCGTTCGTGCAGTATCCCTGTATGCTGTATCCATTAATGTTACTTTTCTGTAACCCTTCCCTGCTCTCTTGTCCCTCTTTTTATATATCGGACATGTTTGCTCCTTTTTTCCAATCTTCTGGTATCCTCACCCCATTCCATATTTTCCTTAACAGAGCCCATAACGCTTCACCCACTTCCTTCGGTGCATACTTCCATACTTCATTTTCTAACCCGCCTTCCCCCATTGCTTTCTTCTCCTTCAAGTTTCTTAGTTTGTCTATCACCTCTTCCATCTCTATATATTATCTTCTCTCTCCTCCATTATTTTCTCTTCTGCTCGATGCTCCTCTTTTTTCCTGCCCTCTTTGTGCTCTGTTCCTTCTAAAATTTCCATAAAATTATTTTTCCACTCTTCCTCGCTTATTTCATATAATCTTCATCTATATTCTCTCTTCTTCTTCTGTATTTATTTATGTATTTCCACGCTTCTTGTTCTGTTTTCATCTTCTTGATTTTCACCATTTCTTCTTCTTCGTATCTTTCCTTTCTTTGTTTGCACCTCTATTTGAATGCCTTTTTTCCTCCATAAGAGCTTCTCTACTGTATTTTCCTTTCATAAACTTTGTCACCTTCCGTCTCATCTCTCTTTTACTCTCTTTTCCTCTCTTTCTATTCCTTATCTTTACTTTCTTCTTTTGCATTGCTTCGTTTATCTTCTTGTTGATTTCTGTCCACATTTCCGCTACTGTTCTTCCGTTGCAGGTCCAGTCTTTACATTCGTCCAAGTATTTTTCCACACTTTTGTTTGTCCATTCCCTCTTCTCCTTCTCTTCTTCTTCCTTTTCCTCATTTTTTTGTAATTCCGCCCCCCCCCCCCTATTTCTATTTCTAACGGCATGTGGCCTGACTCTGTTCTTTTTCCTATTTTCATGTAAATTATTTCTTCTGTCGCCTCCTGATTGCCAATCACCTAGTCTATTACTGAGTTTCCTCTCTCGCCAATATAGGTCCGCTCCTCTCCTTCTTTATCGCTGCCATTGATTATCTTTAGCAGTGTTCTTCCTTCCACGTTTATTGTCTTGTCTTTTGATCGTCTGTTTTTTTCTTTCCCTACGTCCTCGTTTATCGACCCTCCCTCTTCTCCCGTTCTTGCGTTCCAGTCTCCGCCGATGATATCACCACTTCCTCTTCTCTTCCGTCTACTCTTTCCTCTATTTTTTTCCATGTCCCTTATGTATTTTGATTATAAACCATCATTATCCTATACGTCTTGTAATTGTATATTATTTTTCTTCCAACTATATTATCACTAATTCCTTTATATCCTATTTCTCTTAGGTTTTTATTTATAACCGTTGTTATTCTTCCCTTTGCTCTTCCTTTTTTCCTTACTGTCATTGCTGCCCTGCATTTCCAGTCGAATTCTTTGGGTAGTCTATATTTTAACTTTTCTCTTTTGTCCTTACTTATTAGCTCTGCTACATTTCAGAAGCACGTTTTCATCCCCATAGTAGTCCCCCCTCCTGTTCCTCTTTTTTCATTTTCCTTCCCCTCTCTTTCTTTCTTCCTCCAGCCTCTCTTCGTTTTGGTTCCACCTGTACCATTTGTTTTCTATTGTTAGTTTCTTGTATCCTGTCCTTACATATTCGCCTTGTTCCATTCTTTCTCTGGCTACCCTTCTTATGTGTTGCTTCCCATCCCTTTCTTTTTTTGTCAGATCATCGTCCATGTATACACCCTTTTCCCATTTGCTTTTCTCCTTCATTATCCTTATTTTTTCCTCCATTGATTTCATCGTTGCCACTATTATTGTGTTCTTGCCCCCCCCCACCCCACCTTTATCATATGTGTTTTTTCTACTTCTGCCCCTATCCTCATTTTTTCGTTTATGAACTCCTTTACTGTCTCTTCATTGCTTCCTTCGTTCCAGTCCACTCCCTTGATTACTATGTTTCTTCTTCTTTCCTCTCTCTCTCTGTCCTGTCCTGATCCTCTCCAATTCTTCTGATTCTACCCAATAATTCTTTCTTTTCCCATTCCCACTCTCCTTTCTCTCTGTCTGTCTCTCTTTCCCTTCTTTCCCTTCTTTCCCTTTCATTTCTCTCTTCAGCTCCTCCACTTGCTTTTCCAATATATATATATTTTATTTCCTCGATCATTGCCTCGAATCCTCTTTCCATTTTCTCTATTTCTTCCACCACTGCCTCCATTACTTTCTCTCTGGCTGGTGTCTCTTTTTCTGTCGAACTGTATTTGTCCAGTGTATTTTTGAAGACTGCGTTACCAGTACTCCTTGGTCTTCCCCTGTTTGTCGCCATCTGCCGTCTCCCTACCTTACTTTGTTTTGCCGCGCTTCTAGCCTCCTAACCTCTTCTTTTCTAGTTTTTTCTTATTTGTAGCTTTCTCTCGTTCTTGTCTCCTTTTTCGCTTTTCTTTTGCCTTCTCCTTGTATGCTCACTCTTTATTTTCCCTTCTTCATGCCTCTTTATGCTTCCTGTTCCTTTTTCCCTTCACACTTCACTTTTTCCACAGAGATCTCCGTCCGTGTGTTACCCTCGGCCCGAACCGAACCGAAAGCCCAAGTAAGGATTACTATTTTTGGCAAGCGAGTTTATGTAATTGTCCATTTTGTCGTGATATGCTTTAGAGAATTTTGTGTGCACTTAGTATCGATGTTAGTATAGTTGATATATACATATACATATACATATACATATATATATATATTTATATATATATATATATTATATTTATATATATATTTATATTATATATATATATTATATTATATATATTTATATTATATATATATATTTATATTATATATATATATATGTATATGTGTATATTAGTTAGTTAGAGGAGGTAGAACAAGAATTTTCGCGTTGATGGATTGGATAAGAATGTGAATATTCGTTGTTTGATATATATTTATTCCTACGTTTGCATTCTTCTTCTCTTTTAATTTCGCTATAGTAGTTTGTCGTTAGAACCAAAGCTCAGTTCATTTACTACGATGGTTTCTATTGCCACAATTTTCTTGCCCTTCGAGTTTAATAATCGAGGATGATTCCAACGATCCTCTCTGTGTGGGGTTCGTGTGGTTTCGCAAGCCTTGCCCAAAGACGGGCAATATTTTGACAACAGTGGGAGGAGGAATGCGAAGATCGTTGGGTGTTTTCGATAATCGAAAACACCGTTTGCACAAGCCAACACAGCGAACGATCCTTTGGTTAAATTTTCGAAGGGAAATTGTTCTGCTATTTCTCTCTTACAATCGCATGCAATGATGGCAAGAATATCGGTAAATAGCAATGCCGGTATTGCTCTTAATTTTCGATTGAACCCGACGATGTATTTAATGGTCCTCTCTGTGCGGGACTTGTGTGATTTCGCAAGCCTTGCCCAAAGACGGGCAATGTTTTGCCAACAATGGGAGGAGGAATGCGAAGATCAGTGGGTGTTTGAGTAGCTGAAAACACCGTTCGCACAAGCCGACACAGCGGACAACCCCTTTGTTTAAAGTTTAAACAATGATTCTATCCTCAAAACCGTTCACGAAAATAAAACGAGATCGATGGTAGGAAGTTCTAATTCGATTCTCGAGGGCAACGAAATTATCAGAGAAGAAGGAAATTTTCAAAATTAATTTTCTTACCTTGAGGAGTAGGTGCTGTCTGGCGCCATTACCTCAGCTGCTCCGGTGGTCGTCGATGTTTTTGTTGGGTTTATTACTTGAACTCGAATAATAATATATTTAAATATAATAATTAAAAACTTAATCTATATATATACATATAAATTTTTATAATTTTTAAATTAATAATAATTTATTATAAAAAAATTTTATTAAAAATTAAATATTTTTTTAAATACAAATTAAAATACTATCAAAACAATAAATCCTTTTATTAAATAAATTAATATTAAATATATTAAAATTAACACTAATAATTCAACCCAACATATTATTATTAATTTATCATATCGAATACGAGGTAATACACCACGAATTATAATTAATAAAATTAAATGAAATAAATAAACTAAAATAAAACTAAATGATCATCAATTTAATCCAAAAAACATTATTGTTAATAATAATCTTATAAATGTAACATTTAAATATTCAGATAAAAAAAATTAATACAAATAATCTTCTATAATATTCAACATTAAATCCAGAAACTAATTCTGATTCACCTTCAATCAAATCAAATGGAACTCGATTTAAATCAATTAATGCTCTAATTATAAAAATAATATATAAAGGATATATATAAAAAATATATATATATTATATTGAAATTTTATAAATATAAATAAAGAATAATTCTCAATTAAAGTTATTAGTAAAAAAAAAAACAAAAATAATAAAATTTCAAATGAAATTATTTGAGAAACTGAACGTAATGAACCTAAAATTGAATAATTACATAAAGACACTCAACCAATTATTATAATTGGATAAACCATTAATCTCAAAATTAATATTAAAAAAATAATTCTATAATCAATAAAAAGAAAAGAATATATTCAAGGATAAATAAATCATAATATTAATGATAAAAAAAATATAATTATTGGACTATATAAATATAAATTATTAAAATTTAAAAAAAAATTCCTTTGATATCAATTTTAAAGCATCTCTAAAAGGTTGAAATAAACCTTTAATTATTAATTTATTTGGACCTTTTCGTAATTGAATATAACCTAATATTTTACGCTCAAATAAAGTTAAAAAAGCCACTCTAATCAAAATTATAAATATCATTAATAAAAAATTAAAAAAAAATATTATTATATATTATACTTTTATTATAATTTATTTAAATTCTAAATTTAATGCACTAATTTGCTAATATAATCAAAATTATTAATTAAAGTTAATAATATAATTTAATTAAAAATTATAGTCCTTTCGTACAAATAATTTATTTATTTTTATAGATAGAAACCAATCTGACTCACGTCGATTTGAACTCAAATCATGTAAGATTTTAAAAGTCGAACAGACTTAATTATTAAACTTCTGCATTTAAAATTTATCTTAATTCAACATCGAGGTCGCAATCATCTTTATTAATATGATCTTTAAAAAGATATTACGCTGTTATCCATAAGGTAATTTATTCTTTTAATTTATAATACAAGATCATTAATTATTCTTTAATTGAAGTTTATATTTAAAATAAAGTTTTATAAATTTACTAATCCTCCCAATTAAATATTTATATTTAAAAAATTTAAAATCTAATATATGTAAATATAAAATTCTATAGGGCCTTATCGTCCCATAAATATATCTTAGCATTTTTACTAAAAATTTAAATTAATTATATATATATGAGACAGTATATATCTCATTAATTCTTTCATTCTAGTTTTTAATTAAAAAACAATTGATTATGCTACCTTTGTACAGTCAATTATACTGCAGCCATTAAATAATTAAATCACTGGGCAGATAGACTTAAAATTAAAATCAATAAGCCATGTTTTTGATAAACAGGTGAATATATTTAATTTGCCTAATTCCTTATATATATATATTTCAAAATTTATTAAAAAATAAAAATTTTAAACATAAAATATTACTAATATAATCATTATA
>NW_022885494.1:0-19708 GCF_011952205.1 Bombus bifarius
CAATGCACTGTACGTATTAATTTCAATTCAGTGTATCCTACTAATATTATTAATTGGATATAGAACGCTGCTATATAATATAGATAGTTCAAGAAAAGTATCAAAGCAGTGAAAATTATAGAGATGTAAGAAGGGGGACGACAGAAGCAGGACAGAATAGCAACAGACGGACATTGCAAAAATGTCTTTTGCTCCGCCTCCAAGGGTTTGCACCCCCCCCAACTGTTTTCAAAATTTCCTAAGGAATTATACCTGGCTTTATACCCGAGCAAATTTTATGACCGCATGAAAACATACTTCTTAGTTTCCTACTTTCTTTCATACTTCCCTATTCCTATTTTCGTAGTTAATAAGAAAAATTATTGTTCTCAATGTACTGTACGTATTAATTTCAATTCAGTGTATCCTACTAATCTAATTAATTATATGTAGAACGCTGCTATATAATATTGATAGTTCAAGAAAAGTATCAAAGCAGTGAAATTTATAGAGATGTAAGAAGGGGGACGACAGAAGCAGGACAGAATAGCAACAGACGGACATTGCAAAAATGTCTTTTGCTCCGCCTCCAAGGGTTTGCACCCCCCCCCCACCTATTTTCAAATTTTCCTAAGAAATTATACCTGGCTTTATACCCGAGCAAATTTTATGACCGCATGAAAACATACTTCTTAGTTTCCTACTTTCCTTCATACTTCCCTATTCCTATTTTCGTAGTTAATAAGAAAAAACTATTATTCTCAATGCACTGTGCGTATTAATTTCAATTCAGTGTATCCTACTAATCTAATTAATTATATATAGAACGCTGCTATATAATATTGATAGTTCAAGAAAAGTATCAAAGCAGTGAAAATTATAGAGATGTAAGAAAGAGGACGACAGAAGCAGGACAGAATAACAACAGACGGACATTGCAAAAATGTCTTTTGCTCCGCCTCCAAGGGTTTGCACCCCCCCATCTGTTTTCAAAATTTCCTAAGGAATTATACCTGGCTTTATACCCGAGCAAATTTTATGACCGCATGAAAACATACTTCTTAGTTTCCTACTTTCTTTCATACTTCCCTATTCCTATTTTCGTAGTTAATAAGAAAAATTATTGTTCTCAATGTACTGTACGTATCAATTTCAATTCAGTGTATCCTACTAATATTATTAATTGGATATAGAACGCTGCTATATAATATTGATAGTTCAAGAAAAGTATCACAGCAGTGAAAATTATAGAGATGTAAGAAAGAGGACGACAGAAGCAGGACAGAATAGCAACGGACGGACATTGCAAAAATGTCTTTTGCTCCGCCTCCAAGGGTTTGCACCCCCCATCTGTTTTCAAAATTTTCCAAGGAATTATACCTGGCTTTATACCCGAGCAAATTTTATGACCGCATGAGAACATACTTCTTAGTTTCCTACTATCTTTCATACTTCCCTATTCCTATTTTCGTAGTTAATAAGAAAAATTATTGTTCTCAATGTACTGTACGTATTAATTTCAATTCAGTGTATCCTACTAATATTATTAATTGGATATAGAACGCTGCTATATAATATTGATAGTTCAAGAAAAGTATCAAAGCAGTGAAAATTATTGAGATGTAAGAAAGAGGACGACAGAAGCAGGACAGAATAGCAACAGACGGACATTGCAAAAATGTCTTTTGCTCCGCCTCCAAGGGTTTGCACCCCCCCATCTGTTTTCAAAATTTCCTAAGGAATTATACCTGGCCTTATGCCCCAGCAAATTTTATGACCGCATGAGGACATACTTCTTAGTTTCCTACTTTCTTTCATACTTCCCTATTCCTATTTTCGTAGTTAATAAGAAAAATTATTGTTCTCAATGTACTGTACGTATTAATTTCAATTCAGTGTATCCTACTAATATTATTAATTGGATATGGAACGCTGCTATATAATATTGATAGTTCAAGAAAGGTATCAAAGCAGTGAAAATTATAGAGATGTAAGAAAGAGGACGACAGAAGCAGGACAGAATAGCAACAGGCGGACATTGCAAAAATGTCTTTTGCTCCGCCTCCAAGGGTTTGCACCCCCCATCTGTTTTCAAAATTTCCCAAGGAATTATACCTGGCTTTATACCCGAGCAAATTTTATGACCGCATGAAAACATACTTCTTAGTTTCCTACTATCTTTCATACTTCCCTATTCCTATTTTCGTAGTTAATAAGAAAAATTATTGTTCTCAATGTACTGTACGTATTAATTTCAATTCAGTGTATCCTACTAATATTATTAATTGGATATAGAACGCTGCTATATAATATTGATAGTTCAAGAAAAGTATCAAAGCAGTGAAAATTATTGAGATGTAAGAAAGAGGACGACAGAAGCAGGACAGAATAGCAACAGACGGACATTGCAAAAATGTCTTTTGCTCCGCCTCCAAGGGTTTGCACCCCCCCATCTGTTTTCAAAATTTCCTAAGGAATTATACCTGGCTTTATACCCCAGCAAATTTTATGACCGTGTCACGACCGGCATACTTCAAATCCGACGGACTGACGATAGAGATAAAGCACTCGGCGAGAATGTATATCGCTGAAGTGCCTAATGAACCATCAACATCCCAACGGTCCTTCCACCGAAGGTTCTAGAAGAAAGAGCACGTGGCAACGATAGCGGACGCCTAGCAAATGCATGGACGGTGGGGATGTTGAGGGATGACAAAAGAAAGTAATCGGATCCGATCGAAAGTAAAATCATAAGAGTCAGCCTTAGAAAGTCACGCCTAGAGTTCGGAAGTAGATTGTAAAGTGTATTGATGTTAGAAAAAAAATAAAGTTTTCTTTTTTTATTTTTTTACCTCAAATTCCTTTTTTATTTTGTTATTTTACGTGACACGTGCTTTGTATTGCTCTGTCGAATTTGAAAGTTTCTATTACGATAGCGGATTGTGCGAAAGACGCAAGTTTCTAGTATTTTAGAGATGTCTGAACGTCAGCTGCGTGATTATGTAACAAAAAATGGAGATATCCATTGAAATATTTTAACACGCAAGAGATTTCATGTTAAGACAATACACGCAAAGTAAATACACACGAATATAATAGTATATCCCTTTCGATGTCATTCGATTTTTGTGTCATTCATTTTTTCCCCGATATATTTGAGCGATTCGAGATAAACAGGATACACTTCTAAACAATTCCTCTCAAAAGTGGCAGGAATTAATATTTTTTCTACTGAAAACAAATAACTCTGGAAATATTGAAAATGTAAAAGAACAGGAAGCTTAAAATCCGTTCACTTGTCGATGTAATGAGCAGAACAATACATATTTGCGATAATAAGAAGAATATCTCTAATGATACTGTAGTATCGGGGAGAAGGGCCCAAGAAACGTCGAGCTAACTACAGACAATGTCGCGAGAGCCGAGGCGCTGTCGGCTCCATCAATGCATTACCGGGTCCTTCAAGTAAATAGCCTTGCCGAAAAGACCTACGTGACCCTGGCTACGAGCGTCTGCAGAACACGTGTGCGGTGGGTCTAGCAAAAGACAATAGAGTGCTACAACGGCCAGAGAGTCAGTCGAGAAGCAGAGTGCGAGTTGAGCGGACACGGAGTGTGAGTCGGCGTGCGACGATATTGTAGTCGGTCCTTTTGTTATTGAATATCACTTATTAAAATACACTAAACTTTGAACTCTACCATCATCACTTGTCCTTACTCTAAGAAACAATCAGTTACTACAATACTTTTAATACATCAAAAGGCAAATACTATAAAAAGATTCGACGCGCTCTTTGAATACAGCTACTATCAAGATGTATAAACATTAGTACACATAATTAGCCTAGATCGTGTCGAAGTAGTAAGTACGTATGTACTTTTGACGAATTTTTAAATTCAAAATTCTTTTGAAATCACGTTTAAAATACAGTTATTCTTAGAATATGATTTAAAATATAATCTTCTTTTTACTTTTTGCGTAATTTATTACGTAAATCATTACTAAAGAAAGTTACTTTCCAGTTGTGTTACAAAGTAATCCACTTTGTACACAGGTATGTAATAAATTGCCAGAAACTTTGATGAGAACGAACTTTTTATTAAAAAAAGTGACATCTTTCATGTATGATTTCCTCTTCAATCTAATATTTGCTTGGTAGTAGTATATCAAATATTTTTGAGCTAAAAGTAAGTAATAAATATTCGGTAGGTTTATATGCGGAATGCATAAATAATTGTTATGAATATTGAAAGTATTACATTTTTCTGTCTAAATCGTTTCGGTTCAATTTGGAAAATCTTATTCTGCGTGTGCAATTAATACCAGCAGCATGTCAACTCTAAAGTTTCATATCACGAAAAGAGTTTATGCAAAAGACGAATAAGAGTTAAGTTTGACATCGAGTAAAGAAAACCCAATTTGAAATTGATCTAACAGTGTTTTTCTAAATTATTTCTAGGTATTGTTCAATTTGTTCTTTTCTCAATATTGTTGGATTTAATTAACGCAGCGTCATATTTACACTAATATCTGCTTGTTAAGCATAATTTTAGTATATAATAACATGATCTATAACTCGTTACAATTTATATTTTATCATGGCATATGTTTTAGAATATTCTCCGGCTTCTTGTAATTTTTATTCATACCTATTCCACGTGTATCATGTTCTCTTTATTAACTTGAAACGTTTTACACGCACAGGTGTACGCGAGTACTATCAATTACACGTACATACAGAACTTCCTCAAGCTAATATTATCAACTCTAGAGCTATTAATAAATGTTCATAAAGGGGATACTTCTTCACGACATGTAGTTTAATAGTTTATTAACACATTGACTGCCACGCGTGTTTTCAAAAAAATCTGCGTCAGGCCACGCGTACAGCAGTACCAAGCGTTCTCTGCTAGGTGCTCCTATCGATATTTTAGTAATGCAATCGCTCAAGTGGTGGTCTCAAGAATGATCTTTCGTTTCGCTTGTTCGCTACATTAAAACCGCTAGCTGTTGTCGAATATAACGAAGGAAAGTGTGGTATAGATTATTCCGATCAAATGGTTTCTTATGCCACCACAATTAGAAAAGGAATCAAATGGTACAGAAAACTTGGCATTCAATTCCTTCTGGGAATTTCTGTTGTAAACGCTTTGACGGTTTACAAAATTGCAACAAGGAAAAATATAAATATTGGAATATTGTTATTCTATAAATTTATTATTATTATGTTATTTTTATTTATTATTATATTATTTTTTATTATTATTATATTATATTATTATTATTATTCATTATTATATACTGTTATTTTATAAATTCAGAAAGATAGTTATATTCACTGTATATACTACGTACATATATGTATAAAATATATGATTTTTTAGGAATATCTCTCTACTTTAAACTGTTACTAGCAAAGATACTTTGCAAGTAGCATTCTTATATGTTGGATTACAAGCTATTTCAATTAGCCTTGTAGTGAATATACTGTACAATATTTGTAATTTTAGCGAATGTCGTGATATTGTTCTGTAGGAGTACCAAAACATAGTTATCTTCTATTAGCAAATAAAATTCTATTTTTGATGAAATTTAGTAAAAAATATTAAAGTATCCGAGGAACAATTTCTTTTGCCTACAAAAGTCACTTTGAGCAGGTGAAATCGAATCTTCAAGATTTTGATTAACTTGTGATGATCCGAGATACAGTAAAACTTTGCATCGCTCTATTGAAAAATATTTGTGCGCTAGGAATAAATCTCGAGTAAATAATGAGTTTGCTATTTTAAAGATAAAACGTGTAACAGGCATTACATGTAAGAAATACAATGCGGGCAAAATAACAGCTCACTTAACATTTCTGTTAATTTCTAAATACATAGGATTTTTCACCAGATATTAGCGCTTTTATTGGAACAAACAAATGAAAATGAACAATTCCGTGTAACATATTTCGGAGCCATATTGATCTGATATGTCAAACATATACATTGATATTTCGAAAATTAAAAATTATTTTCTAGAGTTGACATGTTGTTTTTCAGGTAAGTAAAATTTTTTTTAATGTATACTATATCTAATTTGTTAAGTGTAATTACCAGTTATTTGCCCCACTTTTATAATTTCCTTTGTATATTATATACATTATAATCTAAAACGTATTTGTTCAAAGTATTTGTCGTCCAATACCGATGATTT
The DNA here is from genome assembly GCF_011952205.1 of Bombus bifarius. Taxonomy (NCBI): domain Eukaryota; kingdom Metazoa; phylum Arthropoda; class Insecta; order Hymenoptera; family Apidae; genus Bombus; species Bombus bifarius. The sequence continues at coordinate 6,178 of NW_022885494.1, forward strand.
AGTCATAGACCGAATTTCTTTTACCTGTAAGCTCAATATTTTGGCAACTGAGACTAAATTAGATGGTGTCCGTTTAATTTTTCTTCTACCTTTTCCATAGAAAAATGTCTGAAAGTCCAAAACAGAAAAGAGAGAAATGGTCAGAGGAGAACATGAATGGGGCTTCGAAGCTACTCTTCAAAAATAAAATGGCCCAAAGACAGGTCACTGAAGCTTTCAATGTTTCAAAAACGACGAATGTGAAGTCTGGGCACACGTCGAATGCGCAGATCAAGAAAATATTAAGTATTTTCCATACGATATACATAAAAATCAAATTTGAATAAGAATATGTATACTGACATCTAGAGGACTTTTTAAAACATTATTAACCATTTAGAGCAAAAGATCAAATAATTAAATAATTGATCGGTACTGGACGACAATTTTTTGTTTCCTACAAATTCCGACATTACTATTCTTGCACATTGTTAATTCGTCAATTCGTATCATTGAATTTCATAAAATTAATTTTCCTACTTTTATCAAGTTCCATTTGTGCTATAAAGTCACTTTGTAAATTTTCACTTTTATCAACTCTAGCACAAGGTACCGTGCGACTCTCCCCTGCATCTTAATTTGTATGTGATTCGAAATCCAAATTATTCGATATTTTTCATACCAAACTACGATAAAGATTCTTAACAACTTCTGCAAGATTACCTATACTAGCATTTATGACGTTCCTGTCTCACAAGATCAATAACCAAGCCTTTTCCTCGATTCTTTTTCTCTGATGAAACGTTAAATAGTTTTCTTCCTTCTTTCTGTCCGGATGAATTTTATCTTTTTCGTAGGTCATTGATATCTGGTCGCTTTTTTAAATTACTTTTTCCGTAGTTTTCATGTCACAATAAAGAGATTAAAAAATGCTGGATCAAATTTCTTAATGCTTTTCTCACCCACTCCGTACTGTTATCTTTCTGTTCATGTTCAAAATAGCGAATAGAGGTACATATAGAGGCGAATACTTCTGTGTTTAGTCTATTGACACCCCCTCCCTCTCGCCCCTTGATGAGGTTGACTCGTGTTAGATTACAATATCAGTTTGCCTAACAATCAGAACTACATGGAATTTTGGGGATATACAGGCTGAGTCTTCAACAGCAAACCACCTGAATAATTCTTTCAATTTTTTGAGACGCAGGGAAATGTTTGAAACAAAAGTTGTTTGGTTTCGAGGAGGCTATTACGCGATGGAAAAAGTTTTTCTCAGATGGACGCGTTTACGAGTTTTAAAGAACACTTTAATAGGCTTCGTTTTTTTTTTAAGTGTAGCCGTGTAGTTTTGAATACCTATTTGTCCCATTGTTGCTCTTTTGAAGACGGATTTAAATATCGCGGTCATTTAAGGTCACTCAAGGTCATAAAACGTAGTAAAATAGTCCAATCGAACGTAATGTTTCAATATTCCGAAACAAAGGAAAATGGATTTACCATTTTCAAGATAAGCGGCCCGTTTATAAAACACCATTAAACTAGGAGACGCAATCAATTGGAGAAAAGATAAATTTTCTGTGACTACTTATCGTACTCGAATTCGACTCTACATCTTCGTTACTTTGTCGAAATTGCTATGTATAATAATTATTAATTATGAATAACGAAAGAAATCCTTAACCGAAAAATACTTCGTTATTCAGTATTCGTTGTTTAATATAATTATAAAACACCAATCAATAATAACACAGGTACTTCACAGTGAGATATTTGAATTATTCATCTAATATAAAGAATAAGAATTTTGGAACAAAAAATTAAACGGTTAGTACAAACATTCGATAATTGCACGAAAAAGTCCTCTACGTAGTTACACAGCCGTCGTGTCCACTTTGAGAAGGACAGATTTCCCTGAGGTATCGCGGAAATTTGGCGGTCCATTGCGATCGAGCAGTGTAACATGATCCAATATTATCAGTTATCGTTGAGACAATGTATCCGAGTAATCATTCAAAACTGAAAATTGCCTTATTTTAGGCTTTTTAAAATTAAATTTCCACTAACGCATTTGTAGGATTTCCCCGACTAAAATAAGATCAAACATGATATAATATGAATAATATTTAATTATCAATTATTAAGTAAGCAAATATGTTCCAAATTTTATCGTGTTTGGTGTCATTTTAACCAGTAAAACGCGAGAAACATATTAGCAAAAATTTCATTGATCAAAAATCGCAAATAAGAATCTTTCAACTTATCGCCAGCCTTTAACGAGGCTCTCTTTCTCTTTCATTCGCGTTGTCAATTTTGAGGAATAGAGTCGTTCCTACGTCTCCATAATTGTAACGTTTCAGTCCCGATTTTTGTGCAATTATCGAATGTAATTATTAAAATTGTATACACGACATATTACAAACATTGAATCGAATCTTCTTCTGCAAAACGTTATCGAACACGAAAAAACGAACACGAAAAAACGAACACGAATAATCGAATCGAAAATTACTAAACGATCGGCTGTTGGATAAGTGTTTACTAAGAATCTGACTAAGTACACTCTCTTAAATGCAAATGACTCATTGAACTTTTTTGATATTAACTTTTTAATGAACGGCAATCCTCGAATAAAATCTTACTCAAACTGATAACATTAACAAAATATTTAAAAAATGTCAAAATCGGCGGTATCTCCTTTTTTTGTAAATATTTACCGGCTATTGAATCCATTGATTCTCGATTGCCTTATCTGTTTGCTTGTGTATATCTTTTATATATACATAGATGGATACACAAATAAGTTTCGTCTATGGCGAGATCAATTTAGCCACCTGAGTAACCAGCTATCTTTCGAATCAACAGATACAATACCGATACAATGATACGACATGCGATGTACATACTCGAAACGTTACAGATTGAATCAATGAATTAATGAATTAATGAAGAGTAGCTGCTAATCATTGGTAGGATACACGCTTGTTAAAGATCGAAGATGTCCCTGAATTAATTAGCTTTGAAATTAAAAGGTTAGGTATGTGGGAGATTTTGCGTTTGAGGAAAATTATTCGAAGATAGCAATATGGTTGATGATACGGAAGTGTAGGGGTAATAGGGTGAATGCAACGAGCAATGTATAATAAACAATTGATAATTGGTAATAATGTATAAATAATTCGTAACGATTAAGAATAGAAGCAGATAGTAATATTTAATTAGAACCCATGTTTTTTGTTTCAACTTCCAATTTATGTTCCTTTGATAGCAAAAACTAAAATAGAATTGATTATAATAAATTTTGAATATAGAGATTGAAAATTGAAATGGTTTATCAATTGGGCTGATTTCAAACTAATCTCGTAAAAAAGTTGTAAAGAGGGGAAATATAGCTTTAAGAAATACGCAATTAGTCGAGTGTTTACGGTACGTGCCAATAACAAGACAAGCTTTTGACTTTTGGAGAAGTCGACTGTAACAAAAATATATTATATTATATTATATTATATTATATTATATATATATATTATAGCTATAATTTTAGCAGATACTCTTTATCTATTTCGTTTTGCGTGTATTAACGTCCTCATGGTGTATCGTATAGTAATTAATGCATCAGATTATATACATATCGGTGTTTGTAGGTAACACGTTATACAGAGTGGAGAAGCAGCATCAAATTGTCACGATTGCAAAATAAAATGAGTGAACGGCTGGTGAACGAGCAAAATACTCGTACAATAACAAGTGAATGTAAAGGGAGCTCTAAATTCCAAGAAATTCCATTTTATCAGCCGAACAAAATGTATAATCTGATAACGTTTTGAGGATAGTAAGTTAGGCAGGCGAAAAAAATAGGTGTTAACGATCAAGTATAACAGATACAGTAGTAAATATTCAACAATTTTTCAACCGTAATGTATTTATACACAAATCTGCGTACTTTGTATCAAAGTTTCTGTTGAAAATGACAACGTGAGTTCGTGCTCGCCATCCATATGCAGATGCGTTAGTGATAAGAAATAGTAACTAGAGGATGATGCTAGTTACAATCGATAGATTTAATCGATAGGCTTAAGATGCTTTTTTGTTTTTATCCCTAGTTTTTGTAAGCGTGTGCAATAAAGGCTTTTTTTGGCTCAGAACGGTGTAATAGATTTATCCATTCAATAAAATAATAACTACTCTGATCTTACCTCTGAGTATAGAAATAACAACAGTTTCGATACATATATTTTTATGTACAGCATGTATAAAAAGTGTCAGGGCGTATAAGTGTCCACTAGCGTGATTTCGGAGGATCGGAGCCTCTGGATCGATTGATTCACGCAAAATTTTGTAAAAATTGACGTTTGCTGGCACCGTATGCTACTTAGCACGAGGATCAAATGGAACTTTACTGGGAAAGTATATTTGGATACCATGATGTGCAAGATATTATTCTTGTATATGTAGGATTTGTATACATTTTAATCAATTTACTTTTTTTAATCAATTTAATCCTCATTTTATCAATAAATCCAATTATTTTGCCATCTATCTCTATTACCGACTATCGAATTGTTCGTTGTTCCAAAAATGTGTTGCGCGCAATACTGGGCACTATTAAATAAATTTTCATTTAAATAATTGTTTAAATGTTAAAAGACAGAAATAAATTATTTGCAATTTCAACAAGTTTAAATATATTATTTAAAATAATGAGATTAATTGTTATTTACAAATTTTATTTTCTATTTATTCTAAAAGAAAGCTAATAAAATCAGAATCTTTGTTTGAAAGTCTTTTTTCACGTAGTAGATAATTCTGTAATAATGTGAAATCACGCTGATTGCTCCATTCTGTTTATCACTGGCTATCCCACCTGCTAACGAAAACTTGTTGTTTTCTCGTTAATGTCACATTGCTTACTTTCTACCTGACTGCGAAATATAAACTTGTTGCGAATAATCTCGATGTAAGACCCAATGGAATTTCAACGTCATTTCTCCAGAAAACGGTTCAATTGCGACTCATAGCTTATTTTGAAAAGTTGGCAAGTTGGTCCTCGCGATGAGTAGACGTTTGTAAAACTGTATCATCCAGAGTTGTAGAATTAGGGTGGTCCGGTCAAATAAGTGTATTTTTTATATACTCTGTAGATATACAGGCTTTTCCAGAATAATTCCATACCGCCAGACAGGATAAGACGTCAAACAAGAAAAAAAACATTTTTCTTTTCTTCAGCTTATTTTTGCGCGTAAACTTTTTGTATTTAAAGCTAAAGTTTGAAATAGTTGTCGATACTCTATCACACTGAACGTATTTCATTGTAAGCTAGCTCAAGCAGAAACAAAGCCTTATACAAGAAAACTTCATCCTCTTCCTTTGACTTACTTTTGCATACAGCAAAATCTGCAGTCTAAGTGTGCTATCCTGAGATTCCTTGATTATACATATCTTTTCTAAATTTTTCGTTTCTGTTAACAAAACTTCCATAAATGATAAAGTGCAGGTATTCCTAAAGGAAAAAAATGTAAAGAAACTAAAATTAACGCCCAAACACCCAAAATTTCAACATTAACCCGCCATATATATATTGTTAAATATGTAAATTCGCACGTTCGTGGGGAGACGCGATCTCGAGGAAGTGCGCCAACGGGAGTCGTAAATTCCCGTTACGATTGACTAATCGACGACACGAATCGTTCAATCCCTTATTTCTTTTGGGATAATAAGGGTAGTTAAGTTGAAGAGAACGCTGCTATTAACAGGTTATTATATATGTCGGAGATGAAAGGAAAACCGGAGCCTTCCCTTTGCAATTTTGAGGAAGCCTTCTAATGCTTTAGCCTAGATTTTATCATAACTGTAATTAAGCAATTGTCATTTGTAATTGTTTGACATTTGTGAAAGCGAAAGTGGGTTCGAGGTGACAACTGGTCGCCGAACGTAGCCACGGTCACGGGATAAACGTTTTGCCTGACGAAGGTGTGGATCGGTTGTATTGTTCTCCCTAGAAATCACATAGAATTGTACTTTAGAGATGCTGATATAATGGGACACACGTTGTATTAGGAATCAATCTCCAGACAGAAACAAGTCGTCCCATATAACGTAATACGTTATACCGTCATACCATATAACGTATTACGTTATAACGTTATAACGTTATACCATATAACGTAATACGTTATAACGTCATCCCATAAAACGTAATACGTTATAACGTCATACCATTTAACCTAATACGTTATAACGGCATACCATATAATGTATTACGATATAACGTCATCCCATATAACGTAATACTTTATAACGTCATACCATATAACGTATTACGTTATAACGTTATAACATATAACGTAATGCGTTATAACGTTATAACATATAACGTAATACGTTATAACGTCATCTCATATAACGTAATACGTTATAACGTCATACCATATAACGTAATACGTTATAAAGTTATATCATGTAAAGTAATACGTTATAACGTTATACCATATATCGTTACATATGTCACGACCGGCATACTTCAAATCCGACGGACTGACGATAGAGATAAAGCACTCGGCGACAATGTATATCGCTGAAGTGCCTAATGAACCATCAACATCCCAACGGTCCTTCCACCGAAGGTTCTAGAAGAAAGAGCACGTGGCAACGATCGCGGACGCCTTGCAAATGCATGGACGGTGGGGATGTTGAGGGATGACAAAAGAAAGTAATCGGATCCGATCGAAAGTAAAATCATAAGAGTCAGTCTTAGAAAGTCACGCCTAGAGTTCGGAAGTAGATTGTAAAGTGTATTGATGTTAGAAAAAAAATAAAGTTTTCTTTTTTTATTTTTTACCTCAAATTCCTTTTTTATTTTGTTATTTTACGTGACACATACATCGACACTCTGTGTTACCACAGATTTTATACGAAATAGTGAAATTGGAAATTGAATACTGTATTCAGAGTTAAAATATAATGCTATATGGAAATGAAATAGCATTTCAAAGACTTGATAGATTTCGTTAATAAAATAAAGCAAAATAAATCTTTAATTCACTCACTACGAATTTATGGTATTGATTAAAATCAATGAATGTAGAGTTACTTCCGATTAAGGGTACAACTGTTATAAATTAAGAGCATAATTACATTGAATTAATGGGAAAATGTTGTTATAAATTATTGGTATAACTGTTAAGAATTAATGATGTAATTGTTTTAGATTAATGGCTTAAATGTTATAAATTAATGGCTTAGAAGGTATAAATGAATAGCTTAAATGTTATAAATTAATAGTTTAAATGTATAAAATAACAGTTTAAATGTTGTACATTATTGGCTTAGATGTTGAAAATTAATAGCTTAAATGTTATAAATTAATGGCTTAAATGTTATAAATTAATGGCTTAAATGTATAAAATAATAGTTCAAATATTGTAAATTAATGGCTAAGATGTTGTAAATTAATAGCCTAAATGTTATAAATTAATAACTTAAATGTATAAAATAACAGTTAAAATGTTGTAAATTAATGGCTTAGATGTTGTAAATTAATAACTTAAATGTTATAAATTAATAGCACAAATGTTGTTGAGAATTGTGGATCTTTGAAGTCGAAATAATGTTATAAGAGCACTAAATTTATACTGAGGATTAATTTTAAAATAGTAATATATTTATTTCATGGACGATTTCTTATATATTCATCGATACACACTTGCACGCGTCTCAGCACTTTCTTCTATACCCGACTGTTAACCGACTGAACAGTTTACATTCATCTGTTTTCGAGACGCCGCGCACACACATACATCCACACGCTGATATTCACATACAAGTATCTCTACTACACATTTAACCCAGTCCAACACAGAAAATTATACATATCTCAACAAATGTTATAAATTAATAGTTTAGACGTTATAAATTAATTGCTTATATGTTATATATTAATGGCTTAAATGTTATAAATTAATAGCTTAAATATTATAAATTAATTTCTCAAGTATTGTAAATTAATGGCTTAGACGTTATAAATTACTAGTTACAATGTTGTTATTTGATATTTTTTTTTATTTACCTTATATTTAAATTCTTCTTGGATGTTCACTGTCCGGAATTTCAGGCACGAAAGAGCTCGCGCGCGACTTCCGCGTTCCTTATATATCTTGACAAGGTGTCGAGATGTCAATCAAACGTTAACGATCTCTTGACATAGCAAAGGACGGGTTTTCCATTATAATAAAATAAAATTGAACAATTTCTTAATTTTTATCGTAAATTGGCGCCTTCGACGATTTAATACGCTATCCATTTTTATCATTTTAATAGTTTCTACAAACTAAGACTAAATTCACACCTCCTTGATACTAGTTTTCGACTATCAATTAGTTTGAACAAAAAGGGAAAAGAGCCTAACGGCAGTCGATGATGTTACTGTGAAATATGTTATGGTATTTAAATAATCAGCCAGATAAAATTCATATTAATCATTATATTATATTATCGATATTCGTTCATTTACTCGTGCTAATTACAAAATAAAATGTTCTCTTTTCTTGAATAACACCTACATCACCGTCTGCGATATTTAAATTTCTTATTTAATGCTTATTTAAAAGTCAGGTACCTTTTTAATTCCTCTCAAGTTAAACGAGTAAATTTACTCGTTATAGTTGTAACATGAAATGGCTATTTTCTTCAATACCACTTGCATCGCTGTACGTGATACAAATATTAATTATGTATCGAATAATATGTACCAATTGGCTGTAATCGCGGTTAGGTATTTCTTCGTTTGATCTATCAAGAGATCTATTAGGCTATTAGCGAAAGACTTATTGATTCCTCAAAGATGTATCTTAACTTAAATCTTAAAGATTAACTAAATGATTATATTTGATTAGTATTCGACAGTGTCTATCATATTCAGCCATCTTCTTTTATAATTGATACTGCTCGGATCAATTATTTTATAATAAATTGCAGATTATGCCACGGTATATTATAAGATATTTGTCTATAGCTCTTTTTTTCTAATTCATTGATTTTATTATTAGTCTCGTTGGTTTTTCCTGTGAGTATCTGCTGTACGTACATTGGAAATACATAATGGATACGTACATTATATATATATTTTAAAATATAAAAATAAAAAATTAACAATACTATTATAAATATTGCTATTATAATTAATTAATAATAATTTAATTAGATAATTAAATTAAAATAATTTATAAATATTTAACGTAATAAAATAAAATTTTTTAATAAAAAATTGAAATTTTTTAATAAAATTGATAAAAATTGAATTATCTTGTATATAAGTATATATTAATATATAATTATTAATTTTAAATATATTAATTTTAAAATCTTTATACATATATTTAATTTTATAAAAAAAATTAAAATATAAATATAAATATTTTAACTTTGAATTGAAAAAAATGCATTATATATAATTAAATATTTATATATAAAAATTAATATAAATTATAAATATTTTATTATCTTGAGATATATAATTAAATTATTATTAATAATAGGTAATATTAATTTATAATTATTTATTTATTTATATATATATACGTCGGGTTTACATTAGAATTAGGGTTAGGGGCGTGAAACGAATCTTCGTTTGGGTTACACGTTGTCGTTATGCAATAGAGAAGACATTGACTAGTGCAAATACGATTACCATAGAACCGGACACATAACCGTGGTAATTAGATACTCGAGAGACTAATGACAATGATCCTAGGTTCAATAACGAATCCGCGGGCAACGGGACGGTAGTCCTACGTACTCGCAAAAAATCTAAGTCGGATTCTGTGTTAATATTCGCTGACCGTAAGGAGTTAATCCTTTTTTGTCGATGAGACTGCAAGAGAGAGAGACTTTCCGACCCGGTGATACCCCAGAGGAAAAATATGACGGGGTGTGTCTAAGGACACGAGATCATCGGATTTGTCGGGGACATCCTACGTTCGGAAAGTAAGGGAAATTGACGTTGCTGCTAATTGGCCAATCTCCATATCGGTAGTTAGAAAAGGATGCTAGCCGCCCTTGAGGGAGGGTTGCTAGTGGGAGACGTCGTTCGTGGAAAAATAGGTCTCTCCTGTCTTCCCGTAACTGGGACAAAGACTGTGTATCTGTTAAAGGATTTTAGGTAACTAGATATTAGTGTTTATGACGGTCCTCGGGCTAGCCGATCACGTACTGTGGAGACGCGTCGACATCTGGTAAACATCCTGCCCGGAGAATAGGATCTGCGTGTGGCGAGCTACGGGACAGAAACCGTTGGAATGTTTACTGCCATGTGCCGCTACAAATCTTTCTTTTAAGGAGAGCTATAGGATTACTTAATGCCTTTGTTAGATGGAGAGTTCGTCCCGTTGACCGTGTGACACCAATTACCTCTCAGAGAAAAGACATCGACTCCCGACTGTCGGACGCCAACGCCGCGACGCATCTTAGTCCCCATCAGAGATAAGGCCCCAACCCCGACTTTCGGACTCCTTGGAATCCACACCAAACCCGCCAACATCCCCAAGCCAGGGTGTATATAAGCCGAGACTTCACCCAGCCCGGGGAGTTCTCGTTCTAGTTGCTGTTCTTGTACAACACCCCTTTCTCTGTTCAACGTTATTCTACTGTAAGTGCCAAAGTCATAATAAAGTTCGATAAAAGAGAATTAATAGTTGGGCTACGACTCAGCTTTCTTTTCTCTCGCAACCCAAGTATCCATTTTACGTGACATTTTGGCGATCCGTGCCAGGATCCATCAACTTCAAGAAAACGAAATTACGCATTTCGGATGCGATCGACTGCAGATCAGCTCACTTTGCGTGAAAACGACTTCTACGGAAAGCGGACTACGGTCATCACCAAAACTGAAACTGGTCACGAAAAGAAGAATATTCAGGTAAAGAACTGGATTCTTTTAAATATTATCGTACTCGTCGCAATAGCTTCGCTAGTACAGACTCCAACAACAGTACAATAACCACTATGAGCAAAAAATCAGAAGACACATCTTCTGTTAGCCCTATGGCTACTGGTGTGGATCCAAGTATTCGGGCCATACTAGACGCTATGCAGAAGCAGAACGAAATCAAGTTAAGAAAACTGTTAAAGGAGACTATTAAAGCAGCGACTAGTCGGAGTTATCAGGGTAGTTTAGTTTCTAATAATTTGAACAAAAGCTTGGAGAAAACAGACGTTACTGTAGGAAATGAAGAAATGGTTTTGAAAGAATTTTCAAAAGAATTGCAGTCTAATGTAGAAAATTCCTATGAAAAGAAAGTATCAATTGACACCGCTTCACAGGATTATATTTTCATTAAAACAGACTTAATGTTTGATGTCAATAGCTCAACAGAATACCAGAAAGAGTCTGTGAAACGAAGGAAAGAAGATATTGCAGTATTGTATAATGATTTGTCACCATCTTCGTCACAAGATACTCAAAATTTACAAGAATGGTTTGACAAAAAAAGTAAAAGTTTAGGAGAAGCAGAAAAAGATCATAACAAGAAGGATAATATTTCAATGAGAAATATTTTGGACGGCGATACAAATAAAGAAAACCAAATTGAAACGAAGGAATTAGAAGCAGTTAGTAAATCAACTGCTGAAAATGATACAAAATCAGTAGACAACGTTGAACAAAATATATCATTAGAATCCATACAAAAAGCAAGAGTTAATGCTTACAATAATGAACATTTGCTTATAGAAGAAGACCAAATGATGTCAGCGAAAAATGCGTCTGACACTACAGAATCAAAAACTTCAGCAGGTCTTATGTCGAGAAATTTAGATGCTAATACACAAGAGAAGTCTTTAGAGAATAAAGATGACAAGAATCCATCTCCATCTATGTTAGATAGTAGTAAACGGAGCAGTCGTTATAATGTTGCTGCAAAGCCTGCTACTTCGCCAAAATTTGAAGAAATTGTTTATAATCAAACCAGACAATCAAACACAAATAAAATTTTGCTTTAAAGCGCTTTAAAGACGAAATTAATCGAAGGCAAGTCTGAAATAATTAATAAACAAAAGGCATCGGAAAATGTAGAAAATAAATTTGCCAAAGAAGAAAAAAGAGGTGTTAAACAAAAATCAATTTCAGATAGTGAAAACGAAACAACTGATACTCGTCAACGAAGGGAAGTTCTTTTAACGAACACAGCTAGTGATAGCGATAGGTATAAATCTGTAGAAAATGATAATGCAGTAACGGGTGTAATAGCAACTGATGAAGCGAAACATAGAGGCAGACCTAGGAGATCGGATAAAGTCGAAGTTAAAAAAGATGAAGATACAAGGAAGATCCTACAAAATGGGAAGGGTGGATTAGAAGAACAAAGAAAACTCGAAGAAGATACAAAAGAAGAAACTGCAGAGACAGAAGTCAATTCAAAAGGTATATTAAATAATAAGTGCGATTTACTTGATACCGAAAGAGCTATTGAAATTAATGATACGGTTCAAGATATGAAATTTACTGAAGGTAGAAGCCGCACTCAAAATGATATGGAAGATGTAGTAGAAGATTCACAAGAATTATCTAATAAAACTAAGTTATCAGAAATAAGGATTGCACTTAACAAAATTGAATATACAAAAACTATTTTACGGAATAAAAAGAATTCATTAGAAAGAGAAAGAGGAGTAAGGGAAAAGAAGAAAATGTACAGACAGAAATTATTTCAAAAAATATATCAGATGATAAATGTGATTTGCTTTAGAAAAAAAAAAATATTATCCACAAACTACATTAGGAATTTATCTATTTTAGTGAGGAGAAAGAGAAAGGATAGAGGAGTTGATCAATAGACTGTGGATTTTGAAGCGTTTATGAAAAACTTACAATTTTAATAAAATATTCAATGTGAAGTCTTTGTTATAATATTCAAATAAATAGATGAAAAAAAACTGAACTTGCATAATTACTCATGGCTTATTGATCAATCATGCGACTCGTTCAGAGGTAACTCGAGTTGTAAAGGCGACAATTTATTAAAAATGGTATATCTGACGTACGATGCATTTGCTCATGTTAAACTATTTAAATAAGTATAAAAATCACGCGAAAAAAATCTACTGAAAATAATGTTGAACTAGTTAATAATAATAAATCATATAGTGAAACACAAACCTTAAATCAAGATTTTAAGTTCAAAAAAAAAAAAGAAAAAAAAAGAAGAAAGAAGTTGATAAAATGACAGCAACATGTAGCAGCAAGCGAGAGAAAATAAGCCAAATTTCTAAAAGAAGAAACGATGCTCAAGAACTCGAAATTTCTCGAGTGGATATGCTAAACAACGAATTTAATGAACAGTTGAAAGAACGTGAAACAGCAATAGAAGACTTACATCAAATGTTAAAGCATCAATCGGAAATTCATAAAGTTACCTTAAATGAAGCAAGTTTGAAAATAGGAGAACTCTCTGATAAAATAAAATGTTTTAAAGGAAAAGATAGCCAGATACCGAAACGTAATGAATTACTCGAAGAAGAACAGAATAAATGGAGAAGTTTAGAAAAAATGATTACAGAAAAA